>NC_039262.1:15227916-15498510 GCF_003368295.1 Carassius auratus
TCATTCAAAGATCGGCTCGTTCAAAGCTTTCCTAAAATGCACAATCCTGCCCTTCCGAGTTTCAAGTTTGCTACTTCCTTTCTAAATGAAGCCGAGCACCATGTGTGTTCAGGTTGAGAGAGCTGTCACGTTGCGATTGTGCTCTCCAGTGAGACGCTCTCCTGACGGTGCGCTAAAAGCACATCGTCAGGTGGCTCCTGGGAAATGAACCCACTGTAAAGTTCAGCCACCTCGGCGAGAGCAGCGATCTGACAGGCCGGAGATGATTTTCACTCATTTTCTGCCACTGAATGCTGCTGGCAGAGTGACCTTGTTTGGAGACGCAGGTTTCCGAAAATACACATGTCACTCTCAAAGGATCTCGAAGATACCAAAGCTCGCTCGAGTGCAGAGATATTACAGTTCCCCGTCACGGAAGCTGCCGGTATGAGTCGGCTCTGATTTATAAGTGTTCCTACGCATGCTCATGCACCCACACACACATGCAGAAATACACAACTACAGTGCAGCCAACACACTTGAACAATCTTAAAGGCTTTTTTTCCCCAGGCCTCTCTGTGAATAATGGAGATTGGAACCGTAGGTGGACCAAACACGTCGTGTTATTTTGAAGACTAAAGCTTTCTGGCGCACTTCTCAGAGAGTTCTTGCAGTGTTTTAAATATGTGAAGCTACCTCTAGCCTCCATTAGTGCCTAAATTAGCCTAGTATTTCACAGTCTCAGGCTTTCAGATTAATAGAGCCCCTTTGACTCGGTGTTAAAAAGGAGTTGCAAGCCCACGCCGCTGCAGTCCATGGCTCCACTTCATAATATGTCAATCGACGCCGACAGTGGGATGAGAAGCATGTATCAGCGGCAGCAGGACGCAATGCATCTATCTATTATAAAGTGAGCGATGCACACCTGCCCCATTACTCACTCCCACACCACCCACCTCCATTTCCAACCTTCTTTTATCATTTTATCATTTCATCCCCTCCCTCTCTTCCTCTCTCGTTCTGCTGGAGAGCTCTTCTGATGTGCTTGTCCTTTGGGACTTTGAGCTGTGGTGTTACTATAGCAACCACCTTGTCAAGCAGGCATCAGAATCATGTCTTTCTCCAGCGGCAGCGTGTTGCTGTGTGCTCCTCCCCACTGAACCACTCACATCGCTTGACTTTATCATAATACATTGTTCTATATTAGTGCTGCTATTAATCAGAGATGATGCAAAAAAATAGTATGTTTGTTGGATGGGCTTTTTTGATTGGTTCGGTGTGAGAAGCCTTTATGTGGTGCGCACTGAAATGTGTTTACTTGAAGGTGTCTGCACGAGCCTGCAGCCCGTGTGGACAGGCAAATGCATCAAGTTATTTAGAAACAGCTTTCATATGAGCGTGCATGCTTACATACATATTCCTGGCCACTTCAGCTCACTCATACTCCTCTTTCAACCTTTTGAAGACCATCATATGTCGGTTTTTGGATGCTAAACCAAGCGTCTCTTGGTCATCCAGCTTCATCAGAAAGACCATGCTGGTTGTTTATGGTGCGCCAGCTGTGACATCAAACCAGCAATAATCCTGCTTGGGCCAGCATGGAAATTCAGGTTATTTAAGTTTGTTTGGGTCTTATCACGTTCATTTAAATATCTGTGCATTGTTCTCCAAAAGCTGAGTATAGTATGGCCATACTGATATATAAGCTACTCTTTACAATAAGGTCCCATTAGTTAATGTTAGTTAAAGTAGTTAACCCAAAAATTAGCATTACATCACTTGCTCACCAATGGATTATCTGCAGTGAATGTGAATCTCCAATCCCTCAATTAACGTCTTGTGAAGTGAAAAGGTACATGTTTGCAAGAAGCAAATTCATCATTAAGGTGCAAATCTGTTCCAATGAAGAAACAAACTGGATACTTTTTCAGTTTTGCATTAAAGGCATAGTTCACCCCAAAATAAATCCAGTGTCATAATTTACACTCATGTTGTTCCAAACCTGTATTTCTTTGAATGCTAAAGAAGATATTTTGAAGAATGTGGGTAACCAATACCATATATCCCTAGTTTTATTTCATACTAAGTATAGTAAAAGCAACTATTTGGTTACCCACATTCTTCAAAAAATATATTTAGGTGTTTATCTCAAATTATGAGCAATACATTTGTTAAAGTATTTATTTCCTTTTTGTTCATTTTAATTAATAAAAAATACATCTGTTCATTGTTAGATCATGTTAGCTCAGGTCCATGAAATAAATGAAGTATAAAAGTTTTGATATTAATATGCATTTTTGATAATATGGATTAATACATGTAAAAATGAACTTTAAATAAGATTAATAAATTCTTAAGTTCATGTTAATGTAGTTAACTAGCCTATTGTACAAAAGGACCCTTATTGTAAAGTTCTTAATGTATTATTAAAGTATAACATAATATATTAACATATAAAAAATATCAGTGTATAATGTGTACTTGGCATTGTTTGAAAACCCCTAAGCACCAACCACCCAGCATAAACTGAATTTCACAAACATTAAACATTCTGGTTATATGTAGGCTGATTTAAAGTTCATTTAAAGTTTTTCAGAAGTGCAGTCATGTGTGGAAGTGAACCAGGCTTTTTCCAGCAGTCGGCAAATGCAGATGCTCACACCACTGATCTGCCATGGACCCTTTTTTAAAACACAGAAGCCAGTGTTTGCGGTTCTGGAGAATGAACTTATATTAGTGATTTGGACAGCGTAATACAATCCTCCGTTTTCAAGCAGGGACCCACTGATGGCACAGAGGGGCAATTCTGAGAGGAATTTAAAGGGGAAAGCTTACAAGCCAAGCTGTGGAACCAGGATTTGCAGAGAGAGAGAGAGAGAGAGAGATAGGTGAGATTGGATGAGAGAAAGTTCAAAAACATAGAAAGAGAGCTGATGATGTTCTTTGTTCTGTCTCCTGAGCTGCAGAAATAAATAGCCGGAGGTGAAATGTCAGCATGTGAAATTACTTCACATTTTTTGCTCCTTGTGCATGTGGCTTGGTTTTCTATTGTAAATGCAGCGAGCTGCTATTGTGCCGCGCTCCTTGATTTGTCTGCTGAGGTCAGACAGCAGATGAACAATAAGAAAATGAGAGAAGATGTCAGAGCAATTCAGGTGCCAATGAATCTGAAATGTGTTCCATATTCACACCCACGCACACAAGTGAACAGAGCCGTGAGAAGGGGTTTGTGAGTGGTTCAGGGTGGAGGTTCTCAGGCGGTTCCTCTCCTCCGTGGTGAGCAGCCCAGCTGGGATCAGAGCGCTCACACTGATGCAAAGTTCACCCTGCTACCTGCCAGCCACCCAGATGCCACACTAAAATAACAGCTGATATTTACGGTGGAAATGTCAAGCCCAGTTGTTCTTCCAGCTGAGCTGAGCACTGGCTGGCTTCCTTACAAACATGCACACAATTCCAATTATGTAACTTGATTTTATGCTTACTGAGGTACATTATGGCATCGTCCCATTTGTTAAATTATAGGCTATATATAAATAAGATGAAAGTAGCCACAGTGTGATATATGCTTGAAACATAAGTGATTTGACTGGTTTCTTTCCAGGTCAAAGGAAGATCTATTGAGCAGTGCAGCTGCTCAGAGGACATCAAGTGTGTAAACAAGAACATGCAAAGAAATGGCAAAACCTCACAATTAACACAGGTTAAATATTGTATAGATAGAAACGTTTTTAATAATAGTCGTTTATTGTCAAGTGACAAATGTGTAGGTTAACAATTAAGCAGAGCCTAAAACAAAGAGGGGACAAAATGCACACATTATGAGTTACAAAATACTACACTACAATAAAATATCATATTAATTATTATTATTATTATTATTATTATTATTATTATTATTATTATTATTATTATTATATAATAATAAAATAGTAGTAGTAGTAGGTGAAGTAGTAGAAGTATTAATTTTTGATCCAATAAGTAAATAATCACTGGACAAAAATAAAACATAATATTCATGATTAACTTGTTGCTGTTATTGGACTACTACAATAAAATAAAATATTGATGATGATGATGATTATAAACTGATTCAGAGGATCTTAATGTTTAGAATATATGCAAAAAATATTTTTTATTATTCTTTTTATTTCTTGATATTGTAAGCAAACAATCATTGGACTACTACAATTACACATAATAAATATTATGATAATTATTCTGAATATTATTGTTGATAGGGCTACTACAATAAAATATACTGAATATTATATTTTATTATTATAGTAGTAGTAGTATAATCTAATGATAAGTTAATATATTGTATCAAAAAAGCAAAAATTAAATAATAATCATTAATTTAGGTTCTGCTTCTACTTTGGTTCTTACACTAAACAAATATAATCTACATCAGTATTGGTCAAAATGAGGTATTATTAGTCAACGTCTATTACTGTATATGGTGCATGTGGCTAAATAAATTCATTATACTACTATGGTCCATATTCAAAAATAAATCAATAAAAAGCATGATACTATATTTTCATACAGAGCAACATGTGGATTTAATCACTGCATTGTCATTTGGATGGTTACATGCACCAGAACTTAATGGGATCACTTATCATTACATCAAACTGGCGATACGCGTGGTTAGAGTCAAATCTGGATGAATGCTCAAAGGAGATTTCAGAAACAAGAGGACACACATACACACACACAAACACACACTAACTCTCATCACTTCTCAATCCTTCACACCTGAGTGGTCAGCTGCGTCTCGGCAGGATATCAAACCTCTTTCCATGAATAAACAGAGATGTCCATTGCTGAGCAATTTCTCCTCTGAGTATTACAAATCCAATTACCACCGAACAGCAGCACTCCTTTAGTCACGATCATTTTGCTCTCACTTCCTCTCTGTCTTTCAGTTATTCTCTGCTCAGCAGCTCTCTCCTGGACTAGACCTCGAGCCAATAGTGGTCATAGCCTGCGCTTCCAGCCTCTCACGGTAAAACTGCCTGCCATTTTCAGGAGATGAAGATAAAGAGGCGGTTCAGAGTGGATTCAAGTAAAGGCCAGAACATGCTTAGTCACTTGCCCTGACATGTTTGTGTTGTGTATATTTAAGAAGTGCCACTGTTTCCACTGTGTAGCATATTGGAAGTCCACTCAAGACAAGTCTGTTGACTTAGTTGCCATGTTGGGAAGATATCAACTACCTGTGAAGCAATAAGCATACAAGTACAGCTCCTAAAGATCTCCAAAAACATATTACAAATCAGCAATAAAATCTGAAAAGCAAAAGTATCTTTAGCTCAGATCATGCTAAATACAATATAAGATTTAATCTATTTTAAATATTTTCTTGGTCTTCTGTTATCCTTACTTTTCTATTACTATTAATCAATCAATCAATAAATGCTATTTCAAAAATAGTGTTTGGTAAAAACAAAAAGTGTTTGGTAGATGAAAGACACATGAAAAGACACTGGTTGAAAATGTATACCTTAAATCTTTTTAATTATTATTATTCTTTTTTTTAATTTATTTAATTTTAATCAAAAAATCTATATCATAATGATAAATTTATGGCGTTAATAAGTCGTTGCAGTCTCTCAGCCATACAATGCATGGCAAATGGTAATAATGGCCGAAGAAGAAAAATGCCTCATGAGCTTGCTGCTGTAAAGCGCGTTCACATGAACAGTTCAGACATTGCATGAATCAGTGGTAAAAAAAAAAAAAAACTAAAATACTGTTCATTGTCACGAGCCACAGGGTTTAATTTGGATTTGTCTGTGCATGTTTTTTACTCTCATATTGTGTTACCATTTGCCATGCATTGTACGGCTAAGAGACTGCAACGACTGAAGCTAAAAATCATAATTTGTGTTCAACTGAAGAAACAAAGTCACCTACATCTTGGATGCACTGGGGGTAAGCAGATGAACATAAAATGTTCATTTTTGGGTGAACTCTCCATTTAAATAAAATGCCACTTTGGTGTAGTTAAAGAGAGTGCACTTTCAGTTTTAAAAAAAGCACCCTTATGTTTATTTTATTTAACACAAATGAACTATATTACATTTTCATGTAATTATAAATAACATTACATTTAATTGGCACTTAAGTTTATTCTTTATTTCTGTAAGAAGCTCTTTTTTGCTATATTGTACTATTTTTCAGATGTTCCTGCTTCTGTTGAAGCTCTTTATATTCTCAGATCATGGGTATATCATATGAACCGTACAAGAAAGTTTTCAGCATTGTCAAATGTATTCTTTATATCAGTGAGAGGACCTTCGTGTGGATGAATGGTTGGACATGGTTAAATATTCAGTCCCTTCTTTCAGGATGTCTGTCTCCTCACACTATTTCATCCTGGGTGTCTGACCCATGAAATGGAGAGAATAGATGGACTGGCCTCAATTAGTGGCTGTCTGCAGGCATCATCTCTGATGGTCATATTCAGCAGCCAGTCAGCCGGAGCCAGCAGAAAAGCACATTTATCCAAAATTCACACATCTACTGCTTGAGAAAGCTGCTTGGAAATAATTTTTGCAATTCTGCTGGGTGCCACTAATCAGTAGTTTTGTTGAGGTCTTATACATGTAAATGGCATATGTTCATCTATTTTTCCTAAGGATTTTGACTATGAGGTGGGGATAAAAAGAAGAAGAAGAAGTGACGTATAAACCAATTCTCTGTAAATGCACAACAGCTCAATGGAAAACAATATAAAAATATACATTTTTCATCCATATAACTGTGTGATACATTAATGGAAATTTAAGCATAAACATGATTAAATTATAGATAATAACCAATATTAATTAAAAATATTCTTCAAGTCATATTTTTTCTTATAATGTCTGCAAATTAAAGAAATGTAAATTAAATAAATGTATGTAAATTAATATAACGTTCCAACTTTATATTACTGACGTTTATTTTATTACAAATTATATAAGTTTACTTGAACTTTGTAGTATAGTTATGAGAAATATTACTCATACTACTGAAGAACAAACTAGAATAAATATATTCAATAATTATATTATATTATATTATATTATATTATATTATATTATATTATATTATATTATATTATATTATATTATATTATATTATAAAACCTAAAATTCGATATTTTTAGTATGTATTTTAATAACCCTGAATAATAATATATTACAACTGGGTGGTACATAAAATTACTGAAAATGTGAGCAGACAGTTAAATTAAATTATCACATAACACATATCCAATATTAATATACATTAATAACAAACATTCTTCAATACGTAATTCATGGGTATTTATCATACTTTTAAATATTGACTGACAATAAAAATACATACAATGTGATCACATTTTAATGTAATTTAATGTACATTTTTTACTAAAAATTACTAAAAATGACATTTTATATTAATGCTATTTATTTTATTATACGAGTGTACTTAAAATTATAAGAAGTTAACATTTACATTTATAAGAAAAAGCTTTAAATAATATAATATAATATAATATAATATAATATAATATAATATAATATAATATAATATAATATAATATAATATAATATTTTTATTCTATTCAATTATAATATCATTCTGTACATTCATTCAGGTGGATCCCACATGCCCACAATTTCAGTCAGCACTACATCACTGCTGCTAATAACAAACAAATTGATCACTTCACCTTGGATTTCCACATTATTCTCTGATTTAATTAGTATTTATCCTCCATGATGTAACTTGCTGCAGAGGAGGATACCCAAAACCCACGGATGTCCTTCTCGCTGCCAGTGAAACGATTTGTGACAGTTTAAATCTTTTAGGTGACAACTTAAATCTTGTGGAGGTGTGCGGTGATTCAACATGAGTTTCCAGAGAAGTCCACCTGTTAACCGAGGAGGCAAATCAACTCATTGCAACCTCTGGGTCATGCTTCTGAGCCACCATCTACGCTCGATGAATATGCAGTCACAATCATCCTCATCCATTACAATCTCATCAAGGAAGAGAGAGATGGAGAGAGCTGAGGGCCCCACCTGAGTCACATTCAAATCAGCTCTATCCCCTCTTATCATTATAACCTCAGGCACATATGTACAGACAGATAGAGAGAGACCAGGAGAAAGAGCAGCCTGGTTAGCAGAGGGGAGCGAGAGAGATAGATGGAGTGGTAGAGAGAGGGGGGAAAAGACAGGATCAGGAAGAATGAGATTGGGTGAGCGGAGGGGTGCTGTTGAGCCTTTGTCAGCGGCAGATTAAAATTCATACAGTCTAATCAGCCGCTAAATTTAACCTTGTCAGCCAGAACTCTATTCTGTTCTCTCTCTCTCTCACACACACACACACTCCACCTTGCCCTGCTATCGTTCACAGTAAAGAGTGAATTCAGCAGCGCTACACATATGAGCGAGACCTCACAGAAATAATATTAGGCATTCATATGTCTTGACCACGGCTGATTGAATTCATATCACATGTGCACTTGCAGACTATATGCTGTTTCTTCATTCCTCCTGCTCACACAGATTTCTTTTATACCAAAGACGTGATATGGAAACTTAAAGCATCATGATTTGATAGAAATATATTCTTGAAATTAAAGGTTCTTTATTGGCAACTTTGATTCCAAGAAGAACCTTTAGCATCCATGGAAGATTTTCAAAATGTTCTTTATAGTGGAAAAAGGGTCTTTAGATCATTAAAATGTCCTGCAGACTGCAGACAGTTTGGACTATTCAGTGAAAGGTCCAGAATATTTTTTCTTTTGCATTACTGGAATCTTTATTTTAAAAGTGCATGAATGTGTGGGAGGTTAAAACATACTTTAAAACAAATCTTTTCTATAAAACATGTATATTACAAAGCTGTCCAATGCGGTAACAGAAGGTAACAACATTTACAATTGAAAATAAAAGTTTAAAGGGGTGAGAACTGAGAAATAAAATTCCCTTAATCTTTTGACATATGTGACCATGGACCACAAAACTTAAGTATTAGTCTTAGTCTTAGTCTTAAGTATTAATATTGAATTTCTAAAGGCTGAATAAATACACTTTCCATTGATGTATGGTTTGTTATGATAGGACAATATTTGGCCAAGATACAACTATTTGAAAATCTGGAATCTGAGGGTGCAAAAAACCCTAACCCAAATGAAGTTCTTAGCGATGCATATTACTAATCAAATATTACGTTTTTATATATTCACAAAATAGCTTCATGGAACATGATCTTTACCTAATATCCTAATGATTTTCAGCATAAAAAACAATAATTTTGACCCATACAATGACTATTGTGTAAAATATACCCTTGCGCCTTAAGACTGGTTTTGTGGTCCAGGGTCACACATAAGAGATCATTGTGCCTATATGAAACATCCTGTAAGTTTCAGAACTAAAAAAAAAACTTTACATTGAATCTTACATTGAAACCAATCTGCCCAAACCAAAGGGTGTGGAATGTATGACTCTGTGTTGTAATTGTGCGGCTAAACACCATCTCCGCAGAAGATCAACATCTGCTACTACAGCACTGCCTGTTCATCCCCACAATTCGAAACAGGATTTTCAGAAAGACTGAAACTGATAAATGATGCTTTGCTGACTATATTGGATCCGACAATAATATCTCAACACAATTGTGAGTAAGTGTTTTTATTATGTGGTCACTATTGCTTTGTCTGTTATTACAGATCGCTTGATATGTACTGAGTATTTACGCATTTTTAACCTAAGTCACAACATCTATGGCCCTGTCCTAAATGGCACAATTCATAAATGCAATTCAATTCATAAATGCACTTGCAGTCAAAGTGGCATTGCCTCACAAAAGTGTGGAAGAATGCTTTGACTGTCAGGTAGAAGTTTGCTGCAGAGCTCACCTCAGGCTCGGCAGAAGTGCACATTGAGGGCGTATAGTGACCGCAAAGGGGATGCTCACAACCAACCCTCTGAAAGCTAAAATGATGAATGGGACACCCTATGGTTTTGTGGACTTAAAGGGTTAGTTCACCACAAAATGATTTTTTGATATTTTTGATGAAATGTGAGAGCTCTTAGACCCCGCATAGACAGCAACGCAACTGTTATGTTCCCAGGTCCAGACACATGGTAGGACATCAGTAAAACAGTCCAGGTGACATAAGGCGGTCAACTTCTGTTTTGTGAGGCTGCAATAATACTTTATGAGCACAAAGAAAACAAAAATATAAATTTATTCAACAATTCTTCTCCCCAGAGTTACGTCTTCTGCCATTTTGGACCCAAGAATGTAATCAACGTAATCAGTATTGTTTACGTTCGGTGAAGAAAGCGCGCACATAAACATAATCTGCGTAATCAGCGTTGTTTGCGATTAGAGGAAAGCGTGCATATACATTGTAGGGGTGTAACGGTTCACAAAATTCACAGTTCGGTTCGATATGATACACTGATGTCACGGTTCGGTTCGGTACGTTTTAGATACAGCATAATGTAAAAACATCTCAACTTTTCAGAATGCCGCAAGCGCACCGCGGGTCATGTGACAAGAACTAACCAATCAGTTTCATCCTTTCCCGTAACAACGTTGAAAGCTCAGCCAAGATGAAGGAACAGCTGATCATAGTTGTATATGGATTGCAATTTTGAAATAAATTTAGTAGCAGAGCTACTGCAAGCGATTTTTAGAGCTGCAAATCCATTTATCCTTTGCTGAAATTTCCGCGTCTCATGGAGAGAGCACGTCATTGTTGCTTAGCAAAGACAGACACCTCATGAGCGCTTCTGCCCGAGCACTTTGGAAAGGAGGAGAAAGCGGTGCGACTAGCGTTTTCCACGCGTTTTTAGGCACGATATGTGAACGGCCCTTCAGTACGTGCTGAGTGAGCGAGCGCCTGACTGAGTAGCCTAACATAAACATATAACTATAATAAGTTGGTGTTTTTTCTTCTTCGGGAGTGTCAGGGGCATTGCCTGTTACGTCGTTTGGGTTATTGGGCTACCTTGTTGAACGCATATCATTTTTTATATATATATATATATATAATTAATTAGTTCAACGAACCGTTCGGTATACATAATGCGTACCGCGTACTGAACCGAAAGCCTCGTACCGCATGGTTCAATACGAATACGCAGAAAATGTCTCTCGGAGGAGAAGAATTGTTGGATACATTTATATTTTAGTTTTCTTCGTGCTCAAAAAGAATTCTCGCAACTTCGCAAAACTAAAGTTGACCCACTGTTGTCACATGGACTGTTTTACCGATGTTCTTACTATGTTTCTGGACCTGGGAACATTACAGTTGCATTGCTGTCTATGTGGGGTCTAAAAGCTCTCACATTTCATCAAAAATATCTTAATTTGTGTTTCGAAGATGAACGAAGGTCTTATGGGTTTGGAACGACATGAGGGTGAGTAATTAATGACAGAATTTTCATTTTGGGGTAAACTAACCCTTTAACAGACACACACATGCGGAGGCCATTATAAGTCCACAAGACCGCAAATGCACATGAAGTGTGCTATTTGGGATCAGGCCTCTGAAGAATTTAAGCTGTCAAACATACACAACTGCTAGCCAATCATTAGAAGAGGGCATTTGCTTCGAAGTCTACAATCCACCAGCCCTATTCAAACATTTCGATGAGGGGGTTAAAAACAGGACAGAATTTTTAAATTATATATATTTTTTTTTGTTTGTTTGTTTTTACATTATGTGTTAATAAAATATTCTGTTCCTGACCCCTTTAAAATAACAAATAAGCTACAGCACCACAGAAATGCTCCCAACCACAAGTTCACATATAAAAAATTTGTTTAGCTGTGAATCATTTACATATCTTGAAAGTGGCCATTGATTTCAGTAAAAACCTCAGGTTGCTTTATGATTTATAGAAAATAACATAGAAGATACAAGTGCATCTCAATAAATTATAATGTCATGGAAAATTTCATTTATTTCAGTAATTAAACTCAAATTGTGAAACTTGTATTAAATAAATTAAATGCACACGGACTGAAGTTGTTTAAGTTTTTGGTTCTTTTAATTGTGATGATTTTGGCTCACATTTAACATAAATTAGAATACAAATTAGAATACTTCATAAGACCAATAATAAAATAAAAACATTTTAGTGAATTGTTGGCCTTCTGGAGACTGTTCATTACTGTTTATGTACTCAATACCTGGTAGAGGCTGCTGATCAGTTTGTGGCTCTGCTGAGGTGGTATGGAAGCCCAGGTTTCTTTGACAGTGACCTTCAGCTCATCTGCATTTTTTTGGTCTCTTGTTTCTCATCTTCCTCTTGACAATAGTCCATAGATTCTCTCTGGGGTTCAGGTCTGGTGCGTTGTTGGCCAGTCAAGCACACAAACACCATGGTCATTAACCAACTTTTGGTGCTTTTGGAAGTGTGGGCAGGTGCCAAATCCTGCTGGAAAATGAAATCAGCATCTTCAAAAAGCTGTTCAACAGAAGGAAGTGAATGGAATGAAGTGCTCCAAAATTTCTTGGTAAACGGGTGCAGTGAATTTGGTTTTCAAAAAACACAATGGATCAACACCTGCAGATGACATTGCATCATCACAGACTGTGGGAACTTAACACTGGACTTCAAGCAACTTGGGCTAAGAGCTTCTCCACCCTTCCTCCTGACTCTAGGACCTTGGTTTGCAAATGAAATACAAAACTTGCTCTCATCTGAAAAGAGCACTCTGGACCACTGGCCAATAGTCCAGTTCTTCTTCTCCTTATCCCAGGTAAGACGCCTCTGATGTTGTCTGTGGTACAGGAGTGGCTTAACAAGAGGAATACGACATCTCTTGCCAAAATCCTTGACAAGTCTGTGTGTGGTGGCTCTTGATACCTTGACCCCAGCCTCAGTTCATTCCTCTTGAAGTTCACTCAAATTCTTGAATCTATTTTGCTTGACAATCCTCATAAGGCTGCGGTTCTCTCTGTTGGTTGTGTATCTTTTTCTTCCACACTTTTTCATTCCACTAAACTTTCAATTAACATGCTTGGATACAGCACTCTGTGAACAGCCAGCTTCTTTGTGAATGAATGTTTGTGGCTTACCCTTGTGAAGGGTGTCAATGATTGTCTTCTGGAAAACTGTTAGATCAGCAGTCTTCCCCATGATTGTGTAGCCTAGTGAACCAAACTGAGAGACCATTTTGAAGGCTCAGGAAACCTTTGCAGGTGTTTTGAATTGATTAGCTGAGTGGCATGTCACCATATTCTAATTTGTTTAGATAGCGAATTAGTGGGTTTTTGGTAAATGTTTTGCCAAATCGTCACAATTAAAAGAACTAAAGACTTAAACTACTTCAGTCTGTGTACACTTAATTTAAAAAAAAAATATATATATGAGTTTCACAATTTGAGTTGAATTACTGACATAAAATAATTTTTCCTCAACATTCTATTTTATTGAGATGCACCTATATAACATGTAATTATGTAATTAACATGTAATCTTTTGTTCAAATGCTAAAACAGGGATGGGGAGAAGAGGGGCTTTAGTATTATTTGTTTCTTCTGACAACAAAATACTAACAATGCATTTTAAAAACATGCACACTGCTAAACATCTCTTTGGCTTGAAACATTTTAGGAAACTAATTATGTGGTAAAGCTGAACTCTCATTTTCTGCCTCTTTCACTCCTCTCAAAAGTGACCTCTTATTGTCACAGAAGTAATATGAAGCACACTAGGAAGTTTTTTTTTTTTCTGTCAGAAAGACGATACTTTTATCAAAAGTGTTTCATGTCAGACATGTCAAAGGCTAAGAGTCCCTGGATAATTTTCTCTAAATGATAATAGATCTTGATGTTCATTCAAATAGTCAAGATTGTAAGTAGTTCATTTCAATAGGGGTTGCTTTGTGTTAACTTTAATTTCCTTTTGATGAAATTACTAAGAAGTCATGCTGACCTCAATTTCTTCTTCCAAATAACCTGTATTGGACATTCCTTTAACTTTCATCACAATGACTACATAGGGAAGCACGCTTTAATTTCAGGCTTAATTCTCTCGCTTTATTTTTTTTTTCAGTTTTTTCCAAATACTTATTTTTTGTTAAGAAAAATCATCCTTCAACCATATTACAATCATGTTATGCAAGTAGCACATGCTATGCAAACATACTAACAAAACTAGTTTAAGAAGTATCCTGAGGGGAAAAAAACTTTGCTTGCTTAATATTATTGTGCCATTTGGACAGAATGAGTGACTGAAGGTGACAGAGGAGGGATAATGAGCACATTTACATTACAGGCTTGAAGATCAGCCTAGGGGAGCCTGATTAGGAATTGCCCTCTGGTTACAAAGGTGATTATTATTCTTATTGAGTCGCAGGATTTGCAAATACAGACTCCCGGGTTCTTTTGGAAGAGTTGTACAGTCTGTGGAGAGACAGAATCCGTGGGGCAATAACAGCTAACGAGGCACAGAGCGCCCTGAGTGAATCTAAAAGTCCCAAGAGACCCAGCCATTGCCAACGTCCAGTACTTATTCAAACAAGGAGCTCTATATTACTTGGGGGGAAGCTAGCCGTTACATAACCGTTAGCATTCCCAGTTCAGTGCTTTTAAGAGCCCTCCGAAAAAGAAAAAAAAAGACACACACAACTGTTTGAAAAGTTTGGGGTCACTACAATTTCTTTAAAAGGGTCATCGGAAGCGACATGCACTTTTACAAGTTGTATGAACTTAAATATGTCTTGGCATTGTGTGTATACATCAACCCTATAATCATAAAGATCCACCCAGTGTTTTTTTTTTAATCTCATTAAATCATTTCCCCTTTCTCATATCAAGCCATTCTCAGATCCCTCTCTGTGTGATGTCACATAAACCCAGGCCCCTCCCATGATTGTTGATTGACACAATGTCAGCATTGACCCAAGTTCAAGCTCAAAATGGAAACTGTAACAAAACGGTACACACCAGTTTGAGCTTGAACTTGGGTCAATGCTGACATTGTGTTTCCTGGAAACAGTGTGCAACGGGTTTAAGATACGTTTTCTCTTGTTTGGTGGGTTTGTCAAACATGTCAGCCCAATCAGCAGCTACATGTATATAAACCATGTGGTATTAAAGATACAGCTTGCACAGTGTAATTAACATCAAAATAAATTCACGAGCAGGTATATTGTTTGCACGTTTGTTTACAGTAAAGGCAAAATAACTAAGATAATAAGAGCACAATTATAGATCTGGAACTTCAAGTCCGTCTAAATATCATTTAGTAATTGCAGTGTCTTCTGGGAAGACACTGATTAATGTAAGATAAAATTACGATACATATTTATATATTTTGCTATTGTATTGTGGAGTGACACTTTCATAAACTTTTCTATACTCATATGATTATATAATGGTATATATTACAATAACATAGCACAACAACAGTGATCAGCAATAATGATACGCCTAATACTCACAATAAAAATAATAATCTCATATAGATCATAACACAGTCTCACAGGTAAGAAGTTGATTATTCTTCACCTAAAATGTTTGCGAGGCAAATGTTGGATCACAATAATTAGAAACCACAGTTTCCACAATTCCCTTCACTCGATTGGGATATTCTCCTTTATTCTGGACAGCAAGGGCAGTGACTGTAACATCAATTTTGCATTATAATCACATACAGTATTTATACCAATCATATTAGGCTCTGAAAATTCTTCAAAAAGAACACAAACAATGGCCTTTTCAGCTCCTCAGCACCACCATTTTCGTTTAAAAAACAGTTTGCACTGTTTTTGTCGAGGCTGAACGCAGCCCAGTTCTCCATTGTTTCGATGCTGGAGCAGATGTAGACAAGAATGTCTCCTAAGGGACTGAGGTGTTCTGTTGTTGGATGTAATAATTGAACATACTGTAGCAGTCATCTCCCAACATCTGAACCTCACCTACTGTAGAAGTGTGTACAAGGTTCTTGTATGAATCTTTGCAAAAAGCTTTTTATAATAACGTGCTAGTTACCAAGTTCAGCGGCTGTAAACAGTATCATGAGAATGGCTCATCACGGAAGAGAGGGGCGGGGTCAGCAGAGCTCATTAGTATTTAAAGAAACATGCACTAAAACGGCTTGCTGAAACAGAGCTGATTTTGACAGGATAAAAAGGAAAAGGGGTATTGTTTTACACTACCATTGAGAAATTTTAACCAAAGTATGCTATAGACTTTTCATTAAGACCCTAAAGAATCATAACAACTTGTGGAAAATGGGCATCCGATGACCCCTTTAAAGAAATTGGTGTGTTGCTTTTCAGCAAGGATGCATTAAATTGATTCAAAAGTGACAGTAAAGACATTTATAATGTTAGGCTACATAAGATTTATGTTTATCGTGGGCTAAATGCTGTTCTTTAGTACTTTCTATTCATCAAAGAATCTTAGGACAAACGGATCCCAGTTTCCACAAAAACATGGAGCAGCACAGCTGTGACCATTGATAAAAATATATGTTTCTTGAACAGCAAATCAGCATGTTAGTATGATTTTTGAAGGATCATGTGTCACTAAAGACTGAAAAGCCAATCTCATGAATATGCATTTCAGCGTATTTCACAATTTATTTGGGGTACTATTCATACGCAAAAATTTACTTTGGCGTGCATATGATATGCAACTGGTAGGTTAAGCGGTGTAGAGTAGGTGCATATTATATGTACGCCAAAATGCTTATTATATGCAAGCCAACAAAGTGCATATCATATGCATGCAAACACCTAAAAAAAGTGTATATCATATGCATGCCAAAGTCTTTTCCTGCATATAAATAGCACATATACAAAAACAAATTGTGCTATTGATATCCATTTTCATGAGACTGGACTATGATGCTTTGCCGGTCCTTTGCTTTTCCATTACAGGAATGTATTACATTTTAAAATATTTTTAAAAAGAATTTGGATTTGGAGTTCTGATGTTAATTCAGTATCATGTGTGTGAAGGCAGCATGGTGGTCACCAAGAGATACGTGCAGAATAAAATAGCCTTTTCTTAGTGATTAAGCTTTCTGGGCTTTGGATCAATTGGACAAATTACTTCACAGAATAGACTTACATTTAATGCCAACATTAGATGGTCAATATAATTGTTATGGACTGTTCTTGAAATTTCAATCCACTAGCCTATAGTAATTTGTGTTTTCACTAATACCTGCCTTGCTAAGTGCCTGCATTTTATTGTTAGTTACTGTAATTGCCGTACTCTCTAGTTTGGCAAGAAAGCTATAATAGCCTGAATAGTCTATAATTATGGAAGTCCATTATTGTCACAGAAGAAAAAATTAACTATAGTAAATCCTAATTATGACATAAAAACATATATGACATATCCATTACCATGCTAAAATATTTATTGAGTTGTCATAATAGAAATGTCTTAATTTAGATTTTATTTGATCTCATATTCATAATTTAACATTAATCCTAATTATGATTAACCATCATCATGGATAAAGAATTATGTAATCATTTTGAACTTCCATGTCAATTTTGACTTTTTACCCCATAATTATGACAAAGTACGACATAATTTTGAATTTTATTTCATCTTCATGAGTTAGCATCTTATAATTTTGACTTTTTTTTTTTTTTTTTTTACTTTTAATCTCATAATTATGACTTGGTTTCTAGTAATCTAATCGTTTTACTTCAGAAATTTGAATTTCTGTGTTATATTTTTTTCTTACACATTTTTGGGTTTCCATATGTAATAGTTCAAACTGTTAATACTGCAATAAAACTGCCCTTATTTTCCAATGCAGCATAAAGAAAGATCGGGATGAGCCTTAAGTGACCAGATCCAACAACTAAACATCTCTCTCTCTCTAACTTCCTCAGTGTCTGAGCTGACAGTGACACCACCATCCTCCACTCTGAGAGAAAGAGAGGCATTGTACCCAGCCATTATCAATGAGCATGATGCATCGTAAACATCATGACCTCTCATGTGAGGACTGTTATCATGCGGGTATTACAGCTTATTGTTTATTATGTGCTGATTAACTTTGCACTTGTAAATATTCTATTTTTTAAAAGCTGAACTTGCAGAAAATAAAATACTAATAAAATAAAAGGCTTAAATACGTATACGTACTACAGCTTAAATACGTAATACAGCATGTATAAAGCACCTTTCAGTACATTATTTCTGTGATGAGTACTGTTTTAAGAAGTGAGCTAAATTATGTACTTTTTGACAAGGATCTGCAAAACAATTAATGTGTTGACTATGACTAGATCATCATCATCCTCCAAACATTAATTTTATTCATCAAGCACCAACTGTAATGGGTGCCCTTAAATATCATTCTGTTTCATTCTGGAAGCTGCTACTGTTGTTGGCGTGTTTGCTGGTGAACGTGAATGAACAGATGATGAGAACAAATGCAGATTAGCCCCCGCTAGCTAACATGTGCAGCAGCCTTCGAGAGGCCAAAACGATTCGTCACTGGTTGTGAGCGAGGTCTTTGGATGACTGTGAGCAGGGTGATCCACATGAAGGTGACATGCACGTGTCATGTTCGCTCACGACAGATTCCAGAGGCACCCCATTCATGCAGGGCCGGTTCTAGGGAGAATGAATAAAAAACTTACTATACTTACTTATTGTGACTGTTTAAAAGTGTTACAGTGTCTTTTTGTCATGCGGAAACCACCTGAAAGCAGAGTCATTCAAATCTCACATTATGTACACTATATTACACAATGCAAGTGACAAATACAAAAATGACAAACACTTTGACATGACTTGTTTTACTAAAGCACTTCAACACTGTTTATGCTAACTTGTTTTGATCGTAAAATTCATGTCATATTATTTTGAAGTGAAATAGTGACCTCATGTGGTATAATAAAATAAAAATAAAAATACACTTTTTATCCACTAGATGTCACTTTTTCATTTAAACTGTGGAGTTTGGTTACAGTTTTTCTCAGTCACTTTGGTGCATTTCTCAAAACAGAAATGAAATTCTCAAAACTACCTGTACAACCTCCACATCACCTAGTCATTTATACACATCATAAAACCAGTTTCTCATTCTTTTGAACAAGTTGCGATTGCTTTTGTACATTCATGCAATTGATTACACACATTTATCTGCGGTTTACTACATTATCAGTTGCTGATGTCATGTTGCTCAAAATGTATTACATAGTTTTCTGTGCAATAGTCTTACCCCTCAAAACATCTGGTCTTTAGTTCATCGTATAAATAATTAAATGCAAAATGGTTAACCTAGTTGTCATAAGATGCAAAGCACATTTCTTTTTTAACACAATATTATGAGACTTTTTTGTAAATTTAGCATGAATTGTGCAAGTGAATCTTGACCAATGAAGAGAATGTAGATCAACCAATGATCAACCATGTCTCTGAAATAGCTCAAATGTTCATCTCTCTTCAGTTGGAAAGTTTACTGTTTTTCTCAGTCGCTTTGGTAAATTCCTCGAATCATCCTTGAGATTTGCAAAACAGTAAGTGCATTTCTCAAAACAACTCGTACAAAGAGCAAAACACCATGAATTACCTGCAAAAGCCAGTCTCTTGCTCAAAATCCTTAGTTCATCTCTCAAAAATAAATATCTGTCAATGAACATGTCAGTGCCATCAGAATTTTTTTTTTGTGTGTGTAAAATGTATGCAAAATTGCAAATTAGCGCATTTTAATGAATTAATGCCTGATTTGCATATCAATGTAATTATTCTGATGACGTTATTAATTTAATTGTTTTCAGTTTATTGCCCATGTTTATTGCCTTAGCTTAATTTGAGCTAATTTATTATATGGTAGTTTATGAGTCATGGATGTTGGCAAGAAGAATTAACTATGTTTTTTGTCTTTTGGTTAGTCTATTGTCCATCACCACTCACCTCCACACCAAGACAAACACAACTGGAAATGGAGCGAGGGCTTCACTTGCCTGTCCGTGATGTGCCGATCAATGTGTGCTACACAAGCTCCAATTGAACTTGTATTCTGCATTTCCTCTATGGTCACTAAAAGAAAAGATGACAAAGATTATTTTTTTGTCATTCATCTTGAGCTAAATTCCCTTGACGTCATGCATGAAGAGTAACACTGTATAGTTTCCCACTAAACATGCATGCTTTATATTTACATTTTGACTGTACAAAATGGGTCAGAAATCTTTCTTTCATCATTATTGTCTCTTATAATATAGTTGTCATGTTGTGAAGTGGAGGAGTCGGAAACTATTGTAAAAAGAAATACTGTGACATTATTGCTATGCAAACAGCAGGGTACCCTCAACTTCACTCCTTTAAAAACTGATAGGCTTATGTTTTTATCTGTTCAACGTAAATAAATAACAACACGTTAATTCCACTAGATGTCACTGTCCATCTGATGCAATATTTAATAGAGCGCATTCATTAACAACTGGCCATCACATTTATTTACTTTTCTGAATACAGTCCAGAGCTGCAAAGAAATAACTCTACCTGACATATTCAGGATAAATGACAATTCAGATGGACAAATAATTCAATGCCAAATGTAAAGTCTGAATGTTTAAGTACAAAAATAGTTTTTAGCAGCATTAGCTCTTTATATTCTTTTGAGCCTTATGTGACACATATGTTACCCTTTTGGATGTATACATTAATTTCATAATCAGTATCCCCCATTGTAGTTACTACAGAATGTAAAGTGTTATCCATATTTGAATCAACTTAGAGAACATCTGGAGGCAGCAGTGAGAGGATTTCTGGAGAAACAATGAGGATTCCTAGAAACTGCGATGCTGGAGGATTGGGCAATGACACAGAAATGGGGGAAATCAGAACACACTTGATTTCATTGTTCAGTCTGAAGCTGGAGGATCAGCTGATCTGTTCCAGTGAGCTAAAGAGAAAGCATGTGGCTTATAAGAAAACACAGTGGCCGAAGATAGCTCCATAAGTCAAGGCAATTATTCAAATGTTCTGACGTAAAGCACTTTTGCTTCACTATGCGGCATATGGTAGGCTAATTAGTAGCTTGCAATTTTTTTTATTAAATTCACATTAAATACAAAGTCAGTCGTATTAAAAATATCTTATGGTACAAGACCCATAGTTGGTTCTCAAGTAAAAATACAGAGTTTCTATGCAAAGTTAAAAGATTACACTATTAAGCTACTTTGCCTGTGGCCCAATATAGATCAACTAACATAATCTATAAAGGTGCCAAATGCATTAACTTACACATACTGGAGAATCGAGATATTTCATGATATAGTTTGGGAATATTTTGAATAAAAATAAAATAAAATAAAATAAAACATAAGCCTATATCAGTTATACAGTGTGTCACATGACAAGTATGAGAATCCTCTAAAAATGTATATGTTTGCATATGTCCACGTTTAAAATAAAACGTAAATAAATAACAACACGTTAATTCCACTAGATGTCACTGTCCAGCTGATGCAATATTTAATAGAGTGCATTTATTAACAACTGGCTATCACATTTATTTACTTTTCTGAATACAGTCCAGAACTGCCAAGAAATAACTGTACATGACATGTTCAGGATAAATGGCAATTCAGATGGACAAATAATGCAATGCCAAATGTACAAGTCTGAATGTTTATTTTTTTTAATTAAAAAAATAGTTTTTAGCAGCATTAGCTCTTTATATTATACACCCTCTTGGATTTATACATTAATTTCATAATCATAATCCCCCATTATAAGCTACTGCAGAATGTAAAGTGTTACCCACATTTGAATGTAGATCCACTTGGAAAACAGTGAGGCAGCAGTGAGAGAGGATTTTTGGAGAAACCATGAGGTTTCCGGGAAACTGTGATGCTACAGGCATACCAATGAGACATAAATGGGGAAACCAGGACACACTTCATTTGATTGATGTGGCACTTATGCTTCACTATGCAGCAGGGCTTCCTTCACAATAACAATCTGTCACTGTAAGCCATAAATACAAACGCGTAAACTTTTAAAAAGAACTCCTACTGTAGGAGTTAGATCTATTTGGCTTGTAAATGTCATTTTAAACCAAAGAAAATAAGGGCTGAGAATCTAGCCTTTGCTGACAATGTCCTTTCCCTATACAGTAACTAAATATAATGAGTTGCAATTTATCAAAGATAACCTTATTGCAACTAGAGATTGCATTGTATCCATATAACCAAAACTAAAATACGAGTAAACTTACTATATCGATTCAGTCACACAGCTAAAATTACACATGCAATAAAATGTGATCTCATTCAATTCTCCTTCTCTGACTATTGAAAGTTTGCTATTATGTTTTCGATTGTTGGGGATGTCAACAAAATGATGTTTACATTAGATTGCAACACAACTCACAGTAACCTACATTTGTGGTATAATTGTAATGCTTCTTACAATGCAGCAACCCACAGACTCCAAAGTCTGAACAAAATCCACTGCACACACACACACACACACACACACACACACACACACTAAACGCCTGAGTTAAAAACAACCTAGTTTCCGTAAATTAGCCAACCCAGTGCTGATTCAAAAGGGGACATTTTGTATCAATCCCTATGCTTGATGCCTAAACAAGAATATCTAAATGGCATCATTAGACTCATACTGGACCTCTGATCTCCACAAATCAGACATGGGTCATGTCAGACGAATTATCATTATTATCAACATTCATTATAGGTTAGCTCTAGCAATCAAGATATAAACATTAAAGCTGTTTGTTTGCAACAGAAACATTAGGAGTAGATTCTTTCCACTAGATCACGTGATGCAGCATGATGTCTGGACTACATCATCATCCTGCTATAAAAGCAGCTGTGAGGGACTATAGTCTCTCGCACAACTGAATGAGAGGACTTGGGACACACTTGGGCATTTTAAATTCTGGATGATGTCCTTTAGCAAAGGGAGAAAAGGTAAGACAATCTATATTTACCATTTACCATTTACCAATCTATAGCAGGACATACATTGTCTTGTTCTGCAAATGTTTACTACACTCTAATAGCCTGGCTGTTTAAAGTCTGAGATGAAAAGCTTTTGATTTTAAATGTAAACAACATATTTTGTGTTCTTAAGATGTTTTTGTCTATCCTATTAAAGTTAGTTAAACTAAACCCAACTTAATGTATCTGCAAATAATTCACGTATTCTATACATAGACGTCAGCACTAAGTCTGAAAATATGGACAACAGACAGTTAACCCTCTATGCCATTTTGCCCACATATTAACTCTGCCATTAACGACCGAAATGTGGCACGCGACCAAACATAAACTACGAAGGCTTAAATTCCGTATAGAGAATTAATTTTTAGTGTTCTGTATTCTTTCACATATTTAAATAGCAGCATGCAGCTTTGCCTCAAAAGCGCCATCTCATCGTCATTACCATACCAACCAGAAAGAGAATAACGGTTTAACATTCAGACCGGTTACTGCAACAAAAAAGCTAATGGTCCTGTAACTGCACTGCAGTTAAAATATGTTGTACAGTCCAATGCGACTGTGGGCTATTTAAGGTAAACATGTAATGATATCTGACAGTGAACGGGGGTGTCGCGAGCTGTTACACGATAATCAATCCCACCCGAGCGGTCTGTACAAGCTGCAAAAGATAAACAAGGAGACAAAGGAGAAGATAGGAGCTGTCATTGGGACCATAGTCTCGGGTAGAAAACCAGGGGATACAAATAAAACGACGTATGTAGCATTCGGTTAAAGGGCAAGGAACATTATGTCCATTCTGTAGAGCAAAATCAACTAATGTGTGTGTGTGTGTGTGTGTGTGTGTGTGTGAGTACGTGCTTGAATAGAATAGCCTAAGGTGAAAAAACTGTAGGGCTAAGGTTATAGAAACAAGTTACAACGTAAACATGATTCACTGGGACACTTCATGTGTCCTATTTTAAAAGTATTTAAGCCTAATAATAATTACCCTACATTTTAAACAGTGTAATTCGATTACTGTACTAAGTACTTTCACTAAAAAGTACTGCATATTATTATCTAGCCTAATTATTTTTAACATCCTGTATAAACCTCGAACAGTTAAAGAGTAGGCTACAAAGACAGACATGAACTGCTCTTGGCCGGGTTTGGTTTCCTGATCATGATTGATCTTAGTCTTAAGAGCTTTTTTTTTAGTCATTGCACTTAAAGCTATCTCACATAGCTGTGCTTTAAAAGGATACTCCACCCTAAAATGAAAATGTTGTCATTAATCACCTACCCTCATGTCATTCCAACCCGAAAAAGCTCTGTTTGTCTTCTGAACACAATTAAAGATATTCTGGATGAAAACCTGGAGACTTGAGACTGTCCCATAGACTGCAAAGTAAGTTAAATAAATCAAGGTCCATAAAAGGTATGAAAAGTCACAAGGATGCGCTGTTTTATTTTAAATCAAAGCTAAATACACATAGAAACAGCACATCCAATTGTGCGTATCTTAAATTGTGTTCAGAAGACGAACAGAGCTTTTATGGAATGATTAATGACAAAATTTTTATTTTGGGTTGAAGTAACCCTTTAAGTGCTACTTAGGAGTCGCTATCCGTTTGTCAAGTTCTGAAATGTTACCTATAGAGTGGCTTGTAATTGCAGTAACGATTGTTTATTGAAATGTTAACCTAATGCTTGTTTCCAGACAGCTTTGATATAATAACTATAATACAACACAGTATTATAATATATTATTTTATTTTATATAATATTATACTTTACAAAATAATATATAATATACTTTACAGTATATATATATATATATATATATATATATATATATATATATATATATATATATATATATATATATATATATGGAGAGAGAGAGAGAGACGTTTTTCCGTGTCCAATAGTCCATATGTGGTTTTGTGCACATCACCAAGTCATTGACAGATTTTTTCCCCCAATCTTTGAAGCATATTTCCTACATTACTTCTTTTATTAATTTTTTATTGTCAGTTATTTAATTTAGATGTATATTTATATTTTTCTGCCCTTTTTAATTATTTCATTTATAAATGAATAAAGAATAAATAAGGAAAACTAGTAATAAAGTGTACAATAAAGCACAATCAAATCCTTATAATCACATTGTACTTGAATAAAATGAAAGGTACAATCTTCCGATTGTCCTGCAGGTGACCGCATCTTCTTACAATGCACTTAGGGCTTTACAATTACTCCAGAGCACTCATAGATCTACGATGATTTTCAAGTGCTTCTTAACTAACGAAGCTTTAGGGAAATGCAGCCCAGTTAATTCTTCTAAATAAATAATATAACATTGTTAAATCCTTCTTGAACTGAGCAAAGTATAGGAGGTAGAATGTTACATTAAAATATACTTTCTGGCCAAAAGAAGTTTAAATAAATGTATTTAAATAAATAAAAAAGAGTTTAGGATTTGTTATAGCAGATAATGATATAACTAAATTCTAGGATGACAAAGCCAAGAATCGTTGGGTTTAAATTGTGAAAGAGCGATTCACGAGCATGAGGAATCATTTTCACACATTCATTTGGTTGCAATAAAATCTTGATCTCAACCCTAATAAAAGTTTTTTTCAATGTACTGGAGTCGATTTTATTAGTTCAAGATCTTGTCCAAAAATCTGTGCAACTCTTGATGGAAATAAAAGTTAAACAAAAAAGTGACGTTGCATAACGTTGTTGAAACAATTATAAAACAAATTCACAATAGTGTCGAAGCTAAATGCAGCCCAAAAATAAATAAATAAATAAACTCCAGGTAGCACAATTACTTAGTAATGCATTACACCCCACACTGGTCCTCATAAACCTGATGGCTTAAAAAACTTACTACCTCCAGTAGATTCAGGTGATGTCAGTCACAGCTGATTGTTTACATAATGTTAAAACAAATACTTACTCCTAATCCACCCCCCCCCCCACATCCCAATATTCAGATATGAGGATTTGTTTATTTTATAAGATTAGAATTTTAAATGATATGTTTTGAATTACTTTCTGCTTTCAGAAGACATTTGCCGAATCATTCACACTGAAGGCACAGCTGATGAAGAGCCCAATGAACAGTGTCAGAAACAGAAGCACAAAATGAAGATGCCAAAAACTATGGAAAAAATGAAAAGCCTTAGAAAACACAGAAAGAATTCAAAATCTGAAGCTGCTCTCACCCCCGAAACACTCTTAGGTAAAATAGCACAATGGGTTGTACATTTTAATGCTTGTAAATGAAAGAAAACAAGTTTCTTATAATCTTCTAATTTCTGATTTATACTTTAGAAGTGGACCTTGATGCCATTGAAAGCATAGCAGATTCCCCCGGTGATCCTCAAGCGGAAGGTCAGAAACAAAAAAACAGAAGCAGAATATCAGAAAAGATAAAAATTCCTGACTTCAAGAAAAGGCAGAAGAGTTTAAAATCCCCTCGAACTCCAACAGGTATAGTAGAATCAGAAAAGAAATGCACTGTAAGCATAATACAAAGTGTAAATAGTATCCAGATATTATTGTAATCATTCGTTTTACCATTAGAACAATGACAATATGAATGCAATTCATACATTTAGTCTTTATTTCAGGCTTGCTATTCAAAGATTACATGAAAATGTACACAGTGATACAAATGTTTAATGCAGCTGCTATATATATATATTTTATTATGGGTCTCTCGCAATATGATCACTATATTAGACGATCGTTGGAATCAAAAGTTAAAACTCCTTCTATACCATACACATGAGAATTAGCACAATCTAAAGGGTTCATTTTCAGAAGTTAATGTAATGCAATTGTCCTCTCATATAATGCAGTGGAGTTAAATTTCAGTGGGAACCTTGAGCAGAACCGTTTGGCTGAAGCACAGCAGCAGCTCTTGGAAGCAGAGGAATGTCTCTTCAGTTCAAATGATTTGACCAAGGCAAAAGATGAGGGAGACAAGCTGAATATGGACTATGAGATCTTTATTTTGCGACTGAGATTGGTCATCCAGGACTCTTTCAGTGAGGACAACCAGGAGACACTCAAGAGTGCTTTGACTTCAATACTTCAAGAGGAAGCACAAGACAGACGCTGGGCAGAAGTGGCCGTGGATCAGCGACCAGTATGGAGGCCCACAAGATGCAGACAGTTGCATGACACATTACTCCAGATTATTGTGGAGCAACGAATGAAGAATGCAGATGAAGAGGAGAATAAAGCAGACAACCTGTCTACTTCCTTGAAGAGAGAGGTGTTCCGACTGGGCAAACAAGTGAAGAAAGACCTGCTCAGAGTGGTCCGAAATCTGAAAGAGTGTTACCCACCAGACTTTGACATCTGCCAAATGTATGCTCGGCTCTACCATCAAGCCTTTTCCACCAGACTCCAAGAGCTTTCCAGATCCAATATCAGTTTAGAAGAATGCCTCTATATATTGAATTGGATTGTGGAGTACTACCCAAAGTAAGGGCTTGTAAACAACACTTACATTTACTTACATTTTCAGTTTCAGAAATGTTAATGTTCTTTGATGATTTTTCTTAGAGATGTACTGAAGCACAAAGAATTAGAGGGGCACATCAACAGTTCATCACTTGGACCTCTGTTACCTGAAGAGGATCTTCAGAGATTAGGGAAGCAGTGCCTCTCTCACAAAGAGGTGATTCAGAACATGACGTTATATCATCTGTAGCATGTTAGGATTCAAACGAGTCCCATTTGCTGAATTTGATTTTATTCTGCAAATAAAATGTTGATTTTTTTGCTTTCAACTGGACATGCTACTCATATCTGGTGTAGATAGTGTTAGTTAATGTTCCTCTCTCTATCTCTCTCTCATATCAGTTATTCCTACATGTTATAGTTTATAATTCCTGTTGCTTATTTTCTCTCATCAGAATGAGATCAGAAAGTGGTTATCCAATGCTTTAGAGAAAGAAGTAAAAAAATGGAGTGATGACATCGAACCAGAGCTGATGGATGGATATTACTTCAGTAACTTTGCAGTAGATGTTTTACCAGTAGGTTATGCGCTCTACTGACACTAAAATCATCTTACTTTAATTATACATGTTGGGATACTTAAACTGAATCAACATTTTTATAGCTTTTAGATGGGGCTGTAAAAGATGTCAACAGACTTTTGAACAGTGAAGATAAAGCCTGGAGTCTTCTGAACCAGCTGGACAGCTTTCTTCTGTGGTAAATAACTAGTTCATTGTCACGTTCTCACTTACGTAAAATCATAAGATTGACATGCTTTCTCCTTTTTTTCAACTGCAGCTATAAGACAGATATGGAGAAACTTATCAAAAGAAAACCAGAAAACATTAAAAAAACTCTCAGTGCTAATCTGGATAATATTTACCAGTTTAGGTGAGTTTGAATGATTGACTGAGAAATCTGTTTTCTACCTTGTTACAGCAGTTCCAATACGTTTTTTAATTGTTTAAATATGCTGTTACAATACAATGTAATTATTTAAAGAATGATTATATAATACAATAGTGTATTTTGTTGTTCATATTTGAATTGAGTTCATTCAAATATACTTTTACATTATAAAAAATTACAGCTCTCTCTTAACTGTTAACATGTGAACAAGTCTACTTTCGTTATTATAAAAAAAAAAGTTCTAACCATTCTTACTCTATATCTTCAGGGATTATGTACAAAAACCAGAGCGTCTTTTCTCAGAGGAAACCAGGAACAGCTTGCCTGTCCACATTAGCAGATCTCAAAATCATTTGTCACAAATACTTCCTCAGTCGAATTCACTCAGAACTAAAGGTAAAAAAAAAAAAAAATCATGTGTGGTTACAATAATTATTAACCAGGAGATACTGCCCCAATCAACATTTTGCATCTCAGTTTTATGTTAGATGACCAATGAAGAAGTGATTAGTATACAGTACTTTAGCCAGGTATCAGAATGAAGAGGTCAGCATTTGATAGATACTTCATCAATTTAACAAACTTGGGTTTAGCCAAGTAGTTATGGTATCAACATGTTGGACAGCAGATCAGTTAATGGTTATGTTGAAATGTTAACTTGAAAAGGTCTGACATGTTTAGGCTCAACCAGTGGCGGAGAGGTGGTCAATGAGAAATTACACACTTTTTTTTTGTAAACCTTTAACTTAAAATTTCAGATCTCATATTTTTAGAGGTAGGTTGTGGAAAGGGTTAAGAAATGGCTTGGCTTTTGATTTTATTGTAGGATTGTTGTTCCAGGACTAACAAAGAAGTCCTCACTTAGGAAAAACCACATAATGTGCTTTACTTCCAAGATAACTTCTTAAATTATATCTTACCTTTTGGAAATAACAATAATGTTTGTTTACACAGCCGCTGTACCGTAATCTGTGGAATAAAGTCTGGTTTGCTGGACATTGTGAGGCTGTGGAGGAGCTGGTAAAGGCGCTTGAGAATATCATGGACAATTTCCAAGAGCTGAAGCCTGTCTGCAGAGAGGTCAGGACCAATTTTGCAGCAAATATCATTTTCTGACTGAACTGTAACATATTGTAAATCAGTGGTTCTCAACCAAGGGGGCAGGGGCTCACTGGAGGGCCTCAGCAAACTTACAAGGGTGTCTCAATATGATATATTTAAATAAATATATAAATATATAATATATATATATAAATAAGTTTATATATAAATAAAGAAAAACATTCAAATAAGCTGAAAAAATAACTTGCTGTGCCTTCGAATATTGTTCAATTGGGGCCCTTGGAAGAGGTCGAGAACCCTTCTTGTAAACAAATGTATAATCTTACAGTGGTTACAAATGTGGCTTTTTTATATTATTTTACCATTATAGATATATGAAGAGTGTGTGTTTGTATGTTTATAGGAGCTCCTGGCTGAGCTGCATGTAGAAGTAATGGTTGAGTATGTGAGGCGGATGATGAAGAGAAATCTGAAACTGAAAGACAAAGAGCAGCAAGAAGCAGCTGCTGAGTTCATCTGCCACGACAGCAATAAAATCTGCTCTTGGTTTGACAAAGTGGTGAGATCACATCCAGACCCACACATACATGGAAACATACATTCATATAGATTCTTTGAGAAATTTAGCATTACATATCATATTCATTTATGGGTCCTCTGCAGTGGATGGGTGCCGTCAGAACGAAGTCCAAAAAAATCACAATAATTCATAAGTAATCTACATGACTCCAGTGCAATCAATTAAAGCTGCAGTTGGTAACTTTTGTAAAAATATATTTTTTACATATTTGTTAAACCTGTCATTATGTCCTGACAGTAGAATATGAGACAGATAATCTGTGAAAAAATCAAGCTCCTCTGGCTCCTCCCAGTCGTCCTATTGCCATTTGCAGAAACTCCATCGCTCCCGGTAAAAAATAACCAATCAGAGCTGCGGTCCGTAACTTTGTTTGTGTTCAAAATGTAGAAAAATGTATATAATAAGCGAGTACACCATGAATCCATTTTCCAAACCGTGTTTTTAGCTTGTCCTGAATCACTAGGGTGCACCTATAATAAGTGTTTATATTCGGACTATTTTAGATTGCTTCGGGGGTATCGCGGTGGAGTAACCCAGTACCTTTGTGATTCTTCATAGACATAAACAGAGAGAAGTAGTTCCGGCTACGATGTTCTTCCGCAAGACGCAAGCAGTTCTGTTTATTAACCGCTAGAGCGTCAAAAGTTACCTACCGCAGTTTTAATGTCTTGTAAAGCAAAAGGATGCATGTTTGTAATAAACAAATTCATCATTAAGGCATTTTAACTGCAAAACAGGCTCGAATAAGAGTCCTCTATCCATAATATTGCTTTCTCAACTGAATCAGGAGAGAAATATGCACGGATCAAGCACACTGAAAACAGTCCTAAACAGTTCTAGACAAATATGTCAATGGACTTTGAGAGGATGACAAGGGATGGACCTTTCACTGGAGGAAGCGTTATGAATTATAGGCATATTTTGATCAGAAGAAATTATTTAAAATTACACTTACTGCAGAGGATTCATTGGGGAGCAAACATTTTTGGGGTGAACTATTCCTTTGATCATTGTTTTATCTATATTTATTTCTTTTAACAAAAGTTTTAATGTACATTTGTTTATGTTGCATGTGTTTTTATCATAGCTGGTCACACTGGGAAAATGAATAATTAAAGCGCCAGAGGCTTTTAGTGTTGTAGGGTGAATTAAGAGACAGTTCAAATAGTTTGGAAAATTGAAAACATTTGTGGGTTCGATACGCTGACAGTAACATACAGTAGTGTGGTACTGATATTTTAAACACAATATGACAGACAAAATATGTCTCTATTCAATGTATTCTTTACATTGTTCTCTTTGCTTGAATTGTGGGAAAGCAGAGGGAAATTATGTAACGTTAAAACTGAGTACCATTCTCTTCCCTAGGGATCCAGAAAGAAATGGCTCGGTCAAATACTGCCAAGCTTATCTGAGATTCTGAGACTGCAGGATCCTGGGAGTTTGCAAATTGAGATAGTTACTCTGGCAAGAGACTATCCTGACATTAGGTGAGTCTGTTAGATAGCAGCTGGCAAGATGCAGTTATTTTACCTTAGAGAAAGCAACTATAGTTAGATATCTTATTTTCGGTCTCATTCTTTTAACAAATATCTACAGTTTTGCCATCAGCCAAATGAAAGACGAGTTTGATAATCAGTCTTACAGTGTGTGTGCGCGCACCTAGTTTCATCAGTGTTCTTTGTTGTCATTCTTCACTAGTGAGCAGCACGTTCTTGCTCTCCTAAACCTGAAGACCAATCTTTCAAGCTCAGATCTGTCCAAGATCAAAGAGTGTCTGCGTGAAAACAGAGGCACACTGGACACGGAGTCCCCTACTTCCTTCTTTTCTAAAGTACCCGTCAAACGGAAAATAATGTGAATGCCCTGTTACATCTATGGCAAATGTGAAACAACTGTCATTCACGCTGTAATAGATAATCAGTATTGTTGTGTAATATTATTTTTAGTATTAAGGAAACTTATGTTATTCTGTTACAGTTCTCCAAAACTAAAGTCTACTGGACACTTAGTCCTTTACTTCACTCTTCTCTAGAAGTAGGTACTCATCGTATTAAAAGTCATGTGAATTCCGTTACTGTAGAAGAGGCAGTAACAATCATTTCGTAACAATCAGCTAGAGGTTGAGCAAACCCGAACTTACACTCAAAACAAACCAGCAAACACATAAGTAAAATGAACACAATAAATAGGAAGGAAAGCACACAAACACAAGGTTAGAACAATCAAGTAACGAGCACCAAATAAGGACTAAACAAGGGGGCAGGACGAAAGGAGCACATGGCCAACATAAATAAAAGTCGTGGTCATAAGCCCTATTCGGACGGGACTAGATTTCTAAATTACATTTGAGTTTCGATTCTTACCACCTGACATCTGTGATTTTCATGTACTGCTTTTGTGTGTGTGTGTGTGTGTAGTAGGCTAAACCTACAATATGTTTAATTTTCATAAAAGGTACATATGTAATTAAAATATTATGTAACTGAGTGCACAAATGAATGTGAGTAATCTTACCTGATGCTGATATTACAATAGCCTGTATTAACAGTTTACGTGATCTTTCTCTTGATTTTATTATTTTTATTATTATTTATTTGCCGTTAAGCAAATATATCAAAAATCCACACGGTAAGAGCATCTACGGTAATTCACGTTGGCCAAAACACACAAGGGAACGCGTTGTGAAATAAAATATCACCGGCAATCACAGACATTCGAATTCGGACAGGATTAGTTTTCTCAGAGGACTTTTGCTGAAAAAAAAAAAAAAAAAAAAAATCGGAGTTTGCTGAAAAACAGTAGGTAATTTGCTCTGGAATTATCACAGAGGTTGTGTGAAAAAAACACAGACGTGGCAGATTCGGATGACATTAAAATCACCAAGTACGTCTGTGAAACACATTTCTCAAAGGACCCCCTGTAAAACTAGTCCTGTCCGAATAGGGATGACAGTATCCCCCTCCCAAAAGATGCCTCCTGGCATCCTAACCGGGCAAACAAGTCCAGGGGGTGCAGACAGCAGGACCAAAGCAACCGGGCAGCACATGGGGGGGTGGAGTAAATCCAGGGGTGTAGCCTGACAGGGTAGACCTGAAGGCAGCAGGCATAGTTTGAGTACTGTAAAAGCCTTGCTGCAGAGAACATGGGGCCATATGGATACGGGTGGTGGCATAAGTAGAAATACTGACCGGCTTGACAAGTGATGGCTTGAGAGTGGTAGTGGAAGTGGAGAGTTCTGAAGATGTGGAGATAGGACCATGGTAAGGTACCAATTCCTGAAGTTGGATTGGATCTAGAATGGGTGCTGGGACTGGCTCTGAGGGTCTTGGGTTGAATCTGTAGCAGACTTTGACAGCTTCTGGACTGAAGCAGACTCAGGACCTTGAGTCAACAATCGAGCGGGTTCAGGGGCGGACTCTTGACTTTCAACTGGAGCTGCAGAGCACAAAGCACTTGGTTGACTCAGGACTGGGATGTGACTGGGGCCGATTCAGAGGCTGGAACCAGCACAGAGGTCTCATTGGCAGATGCAGCAGCTCTGGCCACCCTCATTCTTCTCTCTCTTCTCAGTGGGAGTCGTGAGAGAGGGTGGGGTGATCACTGTAGGTGGACTCTGGTGGTGTATTTGCCAATCCTTGCAGCGGTAAAAATAGTTGGAGACGCCTAAGAATTCCAGTATCCTCATTTTCTCCATCTCCCACTGTGGCGGAGGGTCATTCTGGCAGATATTAAAGGCCTCCTTGAGGGCAGCATCATCATATTCCAGCCCCCTGGCCATAGTCCAGAATGATTGGGCAAAGCCCTTCACCTCCCTGCTTTGCTGATGGAGGGATGCCACCACTTGGTGGAGAGCCCTTCTCCCTTGAGATGTAGCAGCAGGAACCACACAGAAGCTCATACTGCTGGGTCCAATAGTGGCAGGTTTGTTTGGTCACGGTTACGGAGGGAGAGGACCCAAATGCAGAATGAGCAAGGGAAGTTTGACAAATTAGATAATGCACAATAGGAGTGGCTTGAACTGTCCAGACCGCAGGGTAGGGCGTGGGGGGGGGGGGGGGGGTGACCGCCGAGAAGGGCCCTGGGAGACAATCGAGTGCCAGACTGTAGGGGAGAAGGCAGCACTAGAGACCAGACCACAGCACAAGGAACCAAGGGCACTGGGCTAGGGCGTAAAGCTGCACACGTCAGACCCCCAGGCGGGGAGACCCAGTGACCAGGGAGACAAGACAAGAACAGACAGAGAACTCACAGAAAAACAGACAAGACCCAGTCAAAAATGACGGCAAGAGAAGAAATAATAATAACAACAACAAAAACAACAACAACACAATACAGGAATACTATGACCTAGAAACTAAATAATTAAAAGGAGAGCTAGAGATAAGCAACACTGACAAACCAAATTAAACTAAAAAGTAAAGAAACAAATAAAAGTAAAAAGTCAAACTCAAGAGAGATCCAAACAAACTGAAACTAGACTAGATTAAAACAGTGACAAAATAAACTAATAAATACTAGACCTTAACAGACAAGGAAAAAAAAAAGATTTTGTAACAATCAGCTAGAGAGCTAAGCAAACCCAAACTTACACACAAAACGAACCAGCAAACACATGAGTGAAATGAGCACAATAAACAGGAAGGAAAGCACACAAACACAAGGTGAGAACAATCAAGTAATGAGCACCAAACAATGACTAAATGAGGGGGCGTGGTCATATGAAACAAGGGGGCAGGACGAAAGGAGCACATGGCCAACATAAACAAACACAAAGCCATGTGGTCATACACATACCCTGCATGGTCAGTGTTGGAGTCTATCCCATCGAGGGACACTCAGTATAACCAGTATTATTTTACGTAATATTTTTATTACAAAAAGTCATATGATTGTTACAGTTTTTCTCAACTGATTTATAAATTAAGGCAGAGATCAATGTATTTTGAAAATTATATTTAATCAATTACATTTTTGAAAATGGCAGAACATAAAACAATTTTAGGGCACTGAATTTGTGTAAAACCAGTTGACAAAACCTGTGAAATCAAATACAAAAAGGTGTATGTATTTATTCTAAAATAAAGAAAGTTTTAGCTTTATTTGAATCCATGTTCAGCTCTGAAAATAAAGACTTTAATGTCAATGTTGGTGTCTTTCATTTACCTATAGTAGCTGAATAAAATGTTTACATTTGTCAAGAAATGATCCATTACTGCAGATATAAACTGAATTGTATTACTTTAACAAAAATATAACTTTTCAAAAGCGTAGCACTGCAACACAAGTCACTGTAGGTTTGATGTTACTGCCATAATCCATCACATAAGTTGTGAAACAAGAATCCCCCCCCCACCCTTATGTGTCCAGTGTTTCAATATTTGTGTTGCATATTTGTTGATATAACTGTTAAGTGAGGTCAAAGCACAAAAATAACACATGGTGTCTTCTAAACCAGCTGGATGGCTTTCCAACAAGGTAAATAACAGAAGCTTATTTAATGATTATACTGTCCTAAACCTTTCCCACCTCATTTTGTTTGAAATAGGATCAAATTAGGAAGTTGATATGATAATTACAAGGTCAGAAATTTAACTTTGATTCATCCAAGTATTTACTGAATCAACATTTACCATTCAAGAGCAGTCAGAACTGATTTGCAGCAATGTTTATGTGATATGATATTCATAGATGTGTAGTCTTATGGTGTTTTTATTGTTTTAAGATACAATTATAGATATTTGAAGAGTGTGGGTATGTTTGAGCTACTGGCTGAGCTGCATGTAGAAGTAATGGTTGAGTATGTGAGGCGAATGGTGAAGAGAAATCTGAAACTGAGAGACAAAGAGCAGCAGGAAGCAGCTGCTGAGATCATCTGCCACGACAGCAATAAAATCTGCTCTGTGTTTGCCAAAGTAGTGAGATCACACCCAGACCCACACATGTACGGTATGAATATCCCCCCATGTGAACAAAAGATGCAAAATACTCCACATGCCTATTGTCATTCGCATTTGAATAGAGTACAAATACAAATCATATATTCTCCCAGCTTTCTTCCTGGAACATTTTGGGAAACCACAGGAATTCTTGACTCGTGTAGTAACACATGGTTGTCATTAAGTTTTGAAATCCCAGAAACCTCAGTTTCTCACGTCTATTTCTGTTTCTCTGAATACTTACAAAGTATCTCATGTAGAAAATCAAAAAGAAAGGACACCAGTGTGTTTAATCACTGTTCCCAAATCCCCCTATAGGTGAATCTGAACCCTGCTTAATTAAATTACAATTTAAGGTTATTTTAGAGGCTTGTTTTAAGGTTTATTGGTTACAATTGTTTAAATAACCAAAAACGTGTGTACTTGACATGCTGCCAATAACATACAGTCTGGAATTATTGTTGTAGACACAATATGATATTGAGTCACAGACTAAATGTGGATATTTTTCAATGTATTCTTTTTACATTATTGTCTTTATAATAGCGTAATGATTTGTGGGAATGCAGAACGTAAGAGTTGAAAAGAACCACCACAAATACAGATAAAAATCACAAAAGACTAAATCCAGAGAAGAATGGCTTGTTTAAATACTGCCCAGATTATAAGAGATTCTGAGACTACAGGATCTACAGGAGAGGTAGGGATACAGACAGAGATAGCTACTCTGGCAAGAGGCTATCCTGACATTAAGTGAGTCTGTGAGATTACAGCTGTAAAATCCCTGTAGTTTAACTCAAAAGGCAGCTACAGGCCACAATCTAAACCCTTTTATGGCCTGACTTAACAGAGTGATTATTTTTATCTGAATATCTGAGTTATCTTGGGGGTTTTTTTCTCCACATATAAGTTATACAAATTGTAATGGTTTACAAATGCAATTTTAGATATTAGTCTCATGAGAACCAAATTTTGCGTAGGCCAACAGCAATGGAAAACCAGTCTCCTTTTGCCTTATTTTGAAATATTCCTGCATTTTCTAAGCAAACCCTGGTTTTGTACTTCTAATTTGTGACCAGTGTTTTTGCTCTGTACACTGCGCTTCTGCGTTCATCACTTTGTTTCATTCACATGTTCGTCACCACATCAGAACACCACTCTCTCCTGTACACACATATTACAGTTAGTAGAAGCTAGAGATTGTTTTATAAAGTTTTAAATATGGATATTTTTCTTACAAAAATGCATGGATTCACTTCAGAAGACCTACCTTCCCGAGCTGTGTGGAGCATTTTTATCATGGAATTATGTATTTTTAACGGACTTAAAAATCTTAAACCCCATTCAATGCAATTATAAAGCTTGGAAGAGCAAGGACAGGACCAGGAAAAAAGAATGTCATATACACCTACTGTACGTAGGATGGCTTGAGGGTGAGTAAATCAGGTAATTGTCATTTTTGGGTGAACTATACCTTTGTATATATAATATACAATACCTTCAACTTTGTATTAATCAAAAATTCTAGTGATCTGTCTGGTCATCTGCAGGCTAATTGAAATCAATGCATATACATAATTAGGGATGGGTATTGTTTACATTTTATCAATACTGATATAGATACTGATACTGCTATCAATACAATTTGGTGCAAAAAGATAATGATATATATATATATATATATATATATATATATATATATATATATATATATATATATATATATATATATATATATATAAGACAAATAGATAAGGAATAACAATATATAAATGTACAAGTGTATGTGCAGGTATATTACAATAGACAGTTTTGTACGTACAGGTAAATTATGTTTAAATTTGAAGTGTAGACTAATTGTGTGTGTTAGATAAATAAGTGCATGAGTGTATAAGTACTGTTGTGTGTTCCACAGTTATTGTCAAGTGTTCATGAGATGGATTGCCTGAGGGAAGAAATTGTACCTTTGACTGGCCTTTCTGGTGCTCAGAGCTCTGTAGCGTCAACCAGATGGCAACAGTTCAAAGAGGGAGTGTGCTGGATGAGAGGGGTCCAGAGTGAATTAACTAGCCCTTTTGCGCACTCTGGATGAGTATAGTGCTTGGGGAGAAGGGAGGGATGTGCCAGTGATTCGCTCAGCAGTCCAGACTACCACTACTTACTTAGGGGAAGCCATGGCCTAATGGTTAGAGAGTTTGACTCCTAACAGTAGGGTTGTGGGTAGTCTCGGGCCACCAATACCACGACTGAGGTGCCCTTGAGCAAGGCACTGAACCCCAAAACTGCTCCCCAGACGCCACAGCATAAATAGCTGCCCACTGCTCCGGGTGTGTGTGTGTTCACTGCTGTGTGTGTGCGCTTTGGATGGGTTAAATGCAGAGTACGAATTCTAAGTATGGGTCACCATACTTGGCTGAATGTCACATCACTTTCACTTACCCTCTGTAGTCTTCTGAGGTCAGATTTGGTATTTGAGGTGAACCACCCTTAAAAAAGGAAAATATATTTCTTAAAATATATTGTGATATATTGTAATATATTATTTTCCCTTTTTATTTTCTAATATTTTATATATTTGAATACATTTAATAATATATTGATGATACATATATTATATAATATATTGCAAAATATACAAATGATTGCTGCTTTTAATATATTGCAATATATTGGAAAAATATAAATATATATAAGAATATATGCCTAATATATTACATGATATTTTCCAATATATTGCAATATATTTTTGTTTCATAAGGGCAGACAGTTATTGAAGTTCAGAGGACGGATTTAATGATGGTGGAGTAGAACTGTTCCGGCAGGTTGAACTTCCTCAGCTGGCGAAGCAAGTACGACAATGGAGTCAGTGTGAATGTCTCACTTCAGGTCCTAAGAGATAGTGGTGCCCAGGAACCTGAATGACTCCACTGCAGTCACAGAGCTGTTCGTGATGATGAGTGAGGGGAGTGCAGAGGGGTTTCTCCTAAAGTCCACGATCATCTCCACAGTTCTTTAGTTAATCAGCCTGGTTTCCTTTATATTAGTGTTGTTGTGGATGGATTGCTTGAATGCATTAGCTTCCTGGATCATTAGACGGAAAACTTTCCCAGAGTTTAACATCTTAAAATTATCTGATCGCAGACTGATAGTAATTTTGCATTAAATGTGTTAAATTATTTAAATACGTTAAGGATTGTAAAATTAATCACATGCGTTAACGTGTTAACGATGACAGCTCCATCTAGAACCGCCCCTGCATACCGCTCCAAAAAAAAATACTGGTTCTCAGTACTCATCCCTACATAATACAAATACATATTGTGAAGCAAATAATTACTCTTGCTCACACACAGCGGGGTCTCAAACTGAGAGCTATTGTATGACAAAAATACATCATTATGGCAATACATCAACTTGTTGGCTGTGCTCAATAAAGTTATTGTTTGTAAAGAGTTGGTGTCGCCATCAGCCCTTCATTAGAGCCCCTCATTGAATGCGTTCTTCCACTCCAGTTTTTCTAAACAACATTTTCTTGTCTGTTTACTGTGACTTGGCAGAGCTTCCCTCAACACTGAGTGTATTACGGGAATCTTTGTTTATTTATAATGTGGCAGTGTGACCGTGCAGGCCACCAGTGCCACCAGTTGATTTTTGTGGTATTGAGACAGATACAAAAGTTGACTTTTTGAAATTATAAATATACCGTACAGTCAAAAGTCTGGACACACATACTCATTACTTATTATTACCACACAGAATAATAATGAATTCATTACCACCATTTTCTAACTATAATGTGTCAGATTTCCAGTAAAGCACTTCCGCTAATAGTTGTATTGTGATTCCATAGTTTTGTGTTCATGATGTAGATTTTACAGGCTTACAGTCATAATAGCTGGTTCAAGTGTAAAAAAAAAAAAACCTGCAAGAAATTTGATTTGACTATAATCCACGCCCCAGAGCTGAATGTGTTGATGGCAGACCCACAGAAAATCACAGAAAAATCATCCATTCCCCGAGAAATGATGCTCCAGTGATATATCCTCTAGTGTCAGGATAGATCCACTAACAGGTGTTACAGCTACTTGTTAGGTTACATACTCCTTATCTTCTTCTTCTCTTGGTTGATAGCAGATTGCAAACAACTTTTAGGTGCATACCTCCACCTACTGTACAGGAGTGTGCAACATTATGTTATTTAGAGCGCTTTTATATTCTGTTCAACCTAAGAAAACGAAGAAATTTAAATATTGCCTCCCGGGTAACTGTTATGCCCTCTCCCTCTCCTTCTGTTCCCAGTATCCCCATCAGATTCCACTCCCGCCCTACCTCCCAAACGTTATCCTGAACAACCCGTCTTTCCACCTCATATAACATACAGTGCAGTATGACATGTTCAGCATTTTCTTTAACCCCACAGATTTCACTATTGCTTTTGCCCATTAAAAACAAGGTGCCATTCAATCCTGTGCGATCCACTCTCAGTCTTGTCATTATAATCTCTTCATGCCTGGTCCTTTGCCTATAAATTTTAATACTAACAGATTTTTGTATTTTAGAATATCCCTTTCCTTTCCTGTCTTCCTCCCACCATTTCTGCCATATTTCAGTATCTCTATTCTTAACTACTGCTTTTCCATTTCCTTTCCAGAGTGGCACTGGAAATGTTATTGTACTGCCTCTTTTGCTAGTTTCCTACGTTCTACATTCTGTTTTCTTTTCAAGGATAATATTTATCTCAGGAAAGCACCATATGGAATATTACTAACTGGGGTGGGTGCCAAAATATGAGTCCAAATATTCCATTCCATATTTCCTCACTCTGTTTTCTCCATTCAGTCCAAACGCATGACCTTTAAAACTTGGAATGCTCCCATCAGTCGTGTACTGTTAATTCTGTAGAGTTTCCTTTCCCACTTCCTCTCAGTCAAATCCAATATGCCAGGGCTAGTTCTTCTCTTCTTAGCTTCAGAGGAGTGTCTCCTGTGTCTATGGGCATTCCATGGGAGTTGACTTAATAGCTCCAGTGCATACAGGTAATGCTCTTTCCTGTAAATCTATAAATTTTCCCAATTACATTTTTGCTGCTGCTCCATAAACTAAACAACCATGATTTATTGATATACATGCTGTCAGCTAGTGAATGTTTATCTGCACCCCAGTCATATCCGGTCACAGCTCTCAGTAAAAAAAAACTTTTTTTGCATTTGGTTTCTAAGTATTTTAGGTGTTTTCCACACTCTTAAAACTGCCGCAATGAAAACGACCCAATTTGGGTTATTTTGACCCAACAAATTGGGTTATTATATTTATATTTTATGGTTTAAAATTCGTACATTGCTAGGCTAAAATGAACCCACATCGAGCTAGGCATTAAACCTACAAATCTTGTTCATTTTAAAATCAATTTTAACACACAAAGGACAACTATCAAAAGGTAAATATTTATTAAAAACAAGAAAACTGTCAAAAAGTAACATGCATGTAAGAAGAAATGCAGGGAAGTATGGCCCCATCAGCACAGTATGTGACATCTTAATTTTTGTCTGAGAGACCAATATTTTCTTCTAAACAGACATTTTAGATTTATTCATATATAAATATATAATAACAATAACTCTGTATTTATGAGGCTTGAAAATACAGATTATCTAGACTCTCAGTGGATTAACAAAAAATATATTCATTTGTGTTCTAAAGATTAAATTCTAAGTTTTATAGGTTTGGAATGACATGAGGGCAAGTAAATTATTTTTTGTGTGAACTATTCCTTTAAGAGGGAAGACCAAGAACGATAAATCTCCAAATCAGACAACTGCAATGAGTTCTGCAATGAAAAACACAGACGTCAATGGTTTTCATGAAATATGAGCACATAATTATAATTATTGCAACAAAATGTACAACTGCAATTAAAATGTGAAGTAAACAGGCAGGAGACAAAAGAAACATTTATTTTCTAAAAATAACTTACATAAATCTTAAAAGAATGATGGTCTCATATATCTCTGGCTTTCCATATCTACAAAAACAAAAAACATTCTTTTACTCTCAGTAAAAAAAAAAATTGATAACATGTAATTATGATGTTTACTTGCCTTAAACTGTTTTTATCTCTCTTCCAAAGTAGCTGAGATTTCCTGGGGTGGCAAAGGGGTGGCATGAGGTTTCAGGAGGGGGGCCATGGACAATATTCATAATTTAAAATGCTTTGGTTTTCATTGAATGTGTTTTGTTCTCTACACTATACACACACAAAGAGCTAGACTAACGTTAGACCCTTATCTGACCTGACAATCACAGAAAAATTAGATGAGACAACAAAGTATTGCTGATGTAAATAATGTAACAATGTGGTTGTTGCAGGGTTAACTGTCTGCTTATGGACTTTTTCGACTTGGTGTCAAACTTATCTCTAAAGTCACTGCTAACTGCTTATCAGCCTTTCTTCTCTGAGACAAGACTTCCTTTTGTTGTTATTTTTGGTATACAATTGCTGCATTTAAAATGTGTTCTGTAATTTGCTTTGTGCATTCCTCTGTCTTCTTCAGATGTAACCAGGTTTACTGACTTTTCAGAGCATGTCCTAAATTTTCCCCAGTCTGCTTTCTCAAAACACCATGTATAAATTGTACATCCTTCTTGAAAACATGTTTATATTAACTATAGTGAGAACTGAAAAGTGGTCACTTACTATTGCAGAAACATTCTTGACACACCAGTCACATGGATTTACCAAATTATCTGATACAATGTAAGATCTAAACATGATGTAATACCCCTATTCGCATCTTGTACCCTGTCCATTATTAATGCAGAGCAATTATCTTTCTTCTATCACTTCTTCAACTGTTCCCATTTTTGTCTGTGTGATTGCTACCGCATAGACTATTATATGTGTTGAAATCTCCACACCATATTTACTTTTTTTTTTTTCTTTTTTTTTTTGCATGGATTATATAAATTTATCAACTTAATATTTCCCTTTTCCCTTGAACTATGGGTTTCAACTATTACACACTCCATATCTTCTGAACAGGGAACCTCCCTAACCCATCCTTAAGAAAGGTAATAAACCCTTCTATCACACCTTAAAGTTCTAAACCCTGGTATCATAAAATCTATTGGGCATGTAACCAAGAATCTAGTACACATCCTGCAACATTGCCGGGTCGCCTTCTGTGTGAAAGCAACCACGTCCCGGAATTGATTACCGAATTGAACCCGGGTCAGGGACCTAGTAACATTGGGGGGTTCGACCCGGGACGAGCGCTGTGTGAACAAAAGCCAGATCTAATTCCGTGTCTTAGTGATGACGTGCGTTATCGCGCGACTCTTTTACCGGCTGTTTTGAAGGAAGATCAACGTTTGCGACGAAAACACATGTGCAAACTGTAATGAAGCAGAGATCAGTTAGTTCCTCACTTTCCGCGCTGACGCAGAGATCGTTTGCTTGCTTCAGTGAAAGTATAATGTGCCTAGCGTTGTCGACTCGTACATTACATGTCATGCGCTGATATCACGTGTCGTTACGGGATCTTCAAGGGTTGTGTGTGAAAGCACGCACATATACCGGATCATCACTGGCAGTGTGAAAGTGCCAAATCTAGCGACCAGGGACCAATTGCAGGAACACTTTACCCCTGTATTTGCCGGAATGGCAGTGTGAAAGGGGCTTTACTTTCTTTAGTGCTTCTGCATATGATACTTTATTTAAAAATCTAACCTTCTGGACTTCTCTGGCTTCTTCCAGCGCTTCACATCCTCCAAATGCTCCTCTATGCTCTCCTCCATAGTTTCAGCATTTAACATTTGCATCCTTTTCACATTTACCATACTCATGCTGAGAAGTAAGCCGAGTAAGAAATAATATTATGGAAGTGAATGGGATCCAAGAATAGTTTGTATATTAACATTATTCCAAATAATCCTCCTTTGTGTTCAGTAGGACAAATACATTTCTACAGGTTTAAAACAACTCAGGGTTGAGTAAATGATGAAAATGTTCTTTTTTTGGTGAACTATCACTGGTTTGAATCCTATCTCTCGTGTAGGGCTTTAAGGGATGCCTGGGGACGGGCAGTCTTCATAGCACATAAACTGGTCACTGGGGTTCCTCAGGAATCATTCTTGGACCCCTCCTCTTCTGCATATACACTACATCACTGGGTCCCATTGTACAGGCACATAGCTTCTCCTACCATTGCTATGCTGATGACACACAGCTCTATCTCTCATTTCAACCAGATGATCCAATGGTAGCTGCATAGATCTCAGGCTGCCTGGCGAACATCTCGGCATGGATGAAAGAACATCACCTACAGCTCAGTCTGGCAAAGAGTTAGCTTCTTGTCTTCCCTGCCACTCAAACTCTACAGTATGATTTCCCCATCCAGCTATGCTCTTCTTTAATTACCCCATCGATGGTCAGAAACCTTGGTGTAATCTTTGGTGACCAGCTGACCTTCAAAGACCACATAGCAAATATTGCTTGATCTTGCAGGTTTGCATTTCACAACATCTGGAAGGCCAGGCCGTTTCTAACGGAGCATGCTACACAATGCTCTTCTGGCTGGACTTCCATCAAGCAAAATCAAACCTCTACAAATGATTCAGAATGCAGCAGCATGACTGGTCTTCTACCAGCCCAAAATAGTAAATGTTACACTTCTCATTATCTCCTTACACTGGCTACCAGTTGAGGCTCGCATCAAGTTGAATACATTGATGCTATATTTGATACAATCACACCAGTGTGAGAATTTTCAGTGAATCGTATCATCAGCTGCTAAATTCAGATCTGCGTTCGCTGGCTGGCGCTGAGCCAGAGACAGACATGTTTTTATAGCACTGCACAATATAACCAATCACACAAGATTCTGTTGAGCTTCTGAATGCATTAGCCAATCAGGGGTGTTCAGATAAGTCATCGCTAAAATGAAGATTCTGTTGAGCTTATGAATGCATTAGCCAATCAGGGGTGTTCAGATAAGTCATCGCTAAAATGCCAGTGCTTCCTTCCTCCACTCGCTGACTGGTGGCCTCTTTCTGGAGAATTCTCTCATCAGAATCAACAATGTGCAGATTTGTGCACAAATCTGTAAATAAGATATTGATTTCACAGTGTTAACAGTTTCAGCGATTTTAATGGGAGTCTTTGAGAGTGACTGAACTCTAAAATGTCAGTGAAAATGTTCTTTTGATAATGTAAATGTTCTTTGCTCTTTATCTGTACAATGAAAGCCTAACTTAACACATTTTTATATCACATTAATTTTCAATGTTAAGCCTGAGTGGTCCCAGCTATAAAAGATCCCAGTCATGATTCAGGACTGCAGACAGTAAGTGAAACAGCATCAAATGTCTGTTTTGTTGGCATTCAACGGTCAAGTGCTCGTCACTCTTTAGCTCCGCCCAAAGCGTGCCTCCGGGAGCTCGACTTTTTCCGGAAAGAATCGTAAAGCTGTAGCTTTCTTTTATAAATATAATAAAACAAAAGACTTTTAGGATATACAGTACAGACCAAGAGTTTGGAAACATTACTATTTTTTATGTTTTTGAAAGAGGTTTCTTCTGCTCATCAAGCCTGCATTTATTTGATCAAAAATACAGAAAAAACAGTAATATTGTGAAATATTATTACAACTTAAAATAATAGTTCTCTATTTGAATATACTTGTAAAAATGTATTCCTTACAAAGCTGAATTTTCAGCATCATTACTCCAGCCTTCAGTGTCACATGTAACATCCAGTCCATCACATGATCATTTAGAAATCATTCTAATATTCTGATTTATTGTGGGTGTTGGAAACAGTTCTGCTGTCTAATATATTTGATGAATAAAAGGTTAAAAAGAACTGCATTTATTCAAAATAAAAATAAAAAATTCTTATAATATGTTCTAATAATATATATTTTTTTACTATCACTTTTTATCAATTTAAGACATCCTTGCTGAATAAAAGTATTGATTTTATTTTAAAAAAAGAAAGAAAAAAAAATACTGACCCCAAATTACTGACCAGTAGTGTATATTATTACAAAATATTTATATTTTAAAAACATAGCTTCTTTTTTTTTTTTTTTTTTACTTTTTATTCATCAAAGTATCCTAAAAAAGTATCACATGTTCTGAAAAAATATATTAAGCAGCAGAACTGTTTCCAACTTTGATAATGAATCTTCATATTAGAATGATTTCTAAAAGATCATGTGATAATGATCCTAAAAATTCAGTTTTGCATCACAGAAATAAATGATAATTTAAAGTATAATACATTTAAAATCAATTATTTTAAATTGTAATAATATATCACAATATTATTTATTTTTTTCTGTATTTTTTATCAAATAAATGCAGGCTTGATGAGCAGAAGAAACTTCTTTCAAAAACATTAAAAAATTTCCAAACTTTTGGTCTGTACTGTATGAAGGATGCAGTACTACACGATTGGGTGAAACTGTGTGTGTTTATGCCCCCTTAAATGTTGTTCTGTGTGTGCTCCCACCACATCGCTCCTTACCCACCGTCTAGCGAAACGGAAGTTTAACAACACATTATAAGGAAATACGTCATTGTATTTACTTCCGTGTTGTAGGCATAACTTATATTTTTATAGACAATTTAAAAATGTTTGTTTTTAAGATCATGAGAAACTTAAACTCACCCAGACTTTTGACTGCAGTGAGTGTATTATGTGCTGTTGCATGACAATAATTCATTTACAAGAAATAAATTAGATATGTTAAAACAATGTAAAACATTGCCAATAATCCATAAATGGAAATGCCTGAGGAAAATGAATAAAAATCCTTTCAGTTTTTGGTATAGTCACTGATTTTCCCCCTTGGCATGGTGCTTTGCTTATCTGCCTGTAAAAGATTCCCTGGAAAAGCTTGTGGAAACACCCAGTTTCAATTTCACTTTCCCCTTTCTTTCGATGCCATCTGGATATAAAATAGCCTTCATTCAGAGTGGGCTCTGACCTTATTCTGGTCTTCTGGGGGGTTTCCGCCACAGTGAGGGGGTGGCCAGATCATTTAAATTTAGCATATGTTATACTGCCACCTGCAGTCTATTTGACAAGCTGTTTATTTTCATGTTAGCATTAACGGTGCATGCAGCTTGAATTGTCTTTTGTCATTTATTTAAATGGCACACTGGCACTAGTGTGTTTTACATTTAGTCATTTTGCAGACACCTTTGTCCAAAGCGATTTACAATTGGGAATACATACGGCAAACAGACAGTGCTCGTAATACCAAGTTTCAGGCATTTGTTCAAATAACTACAAGCTGGAAAGGGAAGGAATAAATAAAGAGAAAGTTAGGAGAGGTGGACCAAGTGAAAAAGGACCCAGTTTTCTTTGTGTTCACACTATTGCAGTTCCTCTTTTTCCTTTTTCTTTTTCCTCTTTTTTAATCTTTCGCACAAAAATATAAGTTTCGTATACCTTTGTAATATTTATTTTGAATTGCTTTCCTTGTCTATGTGATCATGTTTATTTCATAGCAGACTTTTTAGCAGATTTTTTTCTGATCTGCACAGATATAATTTATGCCATATGAGTGGGGTGGGGCAATGAGTGTAAAAAGCATGATTTACAGGTTTTCACAAAAAATATAATAATAATAAAAAAGAAATACAATTTCAAATTCGAGGCTTTCAAATTTAAAATCATTTTTAACAAAAGAGTCGATCAAATCTAATGTATCTGTTATTTTATTAATGGTTTAATGGCTGGTTTAATGTCAATCATTTTAATCATATTAAGCTATGACTATTGTCTTTCTGTCCCCATTGTACTTTTTATGGCCTTAAATTTGACTTTTTAAAGACCTGGGGAATACATGCTGAGATAGAAAAAAAATTTGATCAAATTAAATAAAATATAATAAAATGCTTTACATTTTATGGCACAGTACAGGTATCCTTAAATTCAGCATTTAAGTAATAAATGTACTAATCAAATGAAAAATGTTATTATATTATATTATATTGTTAATCGTATGAATAATAGATTCTACTGATTCTGATATTAGGCTGCTGTACATGAACTACATACTGCACAGATCAGTTACACATGCGATTTCTTCACAAATGTTTACATTCGATTGAGACAAAACCAACTGTGCTTATATGAACCATGGGTTTCCTTTTAAGGGAACTTCAAACTACGCCCTCTACTATGGGGTAGAACATACACTGAAACATACACTGAAAAACACAAACAACATGTTGGCCTGGTGACAGCCCATGATGTCAAGTAGGGGTAGCTGCAGAGCAATGGGCGTGCAAAAGGTAATGGGAAAGCTGGCTGTTAAAGGTACAATTTGTAAGATATGTGAGGTAAAAATTTCCAAAAAACACTAGGCTAGTGTTATATATTTTGTCCAGCTGATTACTAACAATATCTCTAATGTTTTCAACTACTTGTAAATTATGAGAAAATTCCCATTCTAAATAGTGAAGGGGCGGTCACACTGGACTTTTCGTTCCATTGACTTCCATTCATACCCATGCGAATGCGTCAGACCGGAAACGCAGGCTCATGCGAAAAATTACGCATTTCGTTCAAGTTAGGTGAACTCTGACCTGCGAATTTGCATCACGTGAAGTCGTGTGACCAGTAGATGATCGATACGCGTGACCGCTCTTTACAGAAATAAAAAAATGAAGTAAGTGCTAATTTTAGCCATACCGCAGCATCTTATTTTGTATAATACATATTTAAAAGATAATAAAAAAAGAAGCTGCATGGTTCGCAGGGTCAATGGAAACAGGAACAGATGGTACATTTGAATGAGGACACGTTCTATAATTTTTTTATTGTTTAGTGTGTATGTATTTATAGACCTTTTTCATGGAACGCGAAATTACCCATTATGCTTTGCGCGTACGCGTATGTAGGATGCTTCGAACTTCCGGTTCGCAACTAGATGCGTTTAATTAGCCGTTTACAGCGTTTTTGGACCGCTCTGAAACCACAGTTGTAATCGGTTTTACTTACTTTTAACGTCCATAATGTCAACAAGCAACGGTAACATTAGTTCGCGGTGGCAGCATGGCCAAGGCTATTTAACAAAAACCGTAAACAATGTAACTTTGTCTGTTCCACATCCTACGAAGTTGACCAGCGCCACCTCCTGGTTTGATGATATGAAACAATGGCCAGCAGTCACATATGTTGACATATTCAATTATCTTGTTTTGTCTGAGGGCGTGGATGGCGAGGAACTTAGAAATTATAAAAGTACCAAAGCATACAGTTATCTACACAGTAACAAAATTGGACGAATTCTTTGCCATAAACATCAGCAGTTCACATTACTGAAAGCGGAGGTAGAGCCGAGTCAGGCTATTAATAAACCAAATCACATCGCGTGGGTTATGTTACAAAATAACGGAGTAGTGGAAACAGCTGGATGCTCCTGTGTAGCTGGTCCTGGCAGGTCTTGTAGTCATGCTGCTGCTGTGTTGTGGAAGGTGGGTATTTATAAATACAGCAAAACTTCTAATGTAGCTAAACGCAAACCTAACAATACTAGGGGGTAATAATATGGCAAAACACCTGTCCACTACAAGGACTGACTGCGTGATAAAATGTAAAGACTTATTTTTAGAGCAATATTTAACCAGTTATACATTTCAGTTATAACTAAATTGTTTAGCTCTAAAAAAAGTGCTTATGGTAATGTATTGTTAATAATAAAGTAAACAATATGTTCTGGTTTTTGAAAGGTGCAAAATGCAGTGGTCAGTGGTATGACAGGGCTATCTTGCACTGATGAGCAGTGTAGGTGGAATGCAGGAACCAGAAGAAACCTTGAACAGAAAAGAATCAGTCAGATGACCTTTAGACGTCACAAAGCTGAGGATGTACATGGTGCCTCTTCAACAAGGGAGGGAGAAAGGCTACCATCTACACCAAGCTATGACACACATCAAGACTTCAGGGAGAGAGTCAGTTCTTCAGCCACAAAACCACTTTTTGAATTAAAAAACAGTCTTTTGGAAAAATGCTACACTGCCAGTGTATCAGTGCAAGGAGATGACACTGAGAGCTTAGAAGTCCACCAGCCACATGGAGAGACTTTGACTTGCTGTAAATGTAAAGCATTTTACAGCAAATACATAGAACTGAACTTTGACCAGGCAGCTGAATTGGAGATGCAAACACAAAATCAGAGTTTGTCAGAGGTGTGGCATAGTGCAAGACAGCCTAGGATCACTGCTAGTTCAGCTAAAAGTGTACCAGTGCGAGCAACAACAAATCCTGATAAATTCATGAGAGAGCATCTCTTTCCTACCTTTCGGGGTAATGCGGCTACAAAGTATGGAAATGAGAAAGAGGCAATAGCTTGTAGCTTTCTGGTAGAAAAAGGTCTACAGGTCTCCCACTCAGGTATCAGGGTCAGCCTGGCAGAACCATGGCTGTCTGCAAGCCCTGATGGCATAATAAATGGTATGGAACTACTGGAAATAAAGTGTCCCGTTCCCAAGAACAACACCACCTCTCTAGCAGACCATTTCACCATAAATAATAGTGACATCAAATTGGTTGATGGCAAGCCTGAATTACAGAAGAACGGAGTCAGGGGCTTCTACAGGCAAATACAATTAGGCATGTTTTGTACAGGGCTGAGAATGGCAAAACTGTTTGTCTGGTCTCCAAAGGAACACATTCTGATAAATGTACCATACGATGCAGAGTATTTAACAGACCAGGTTACTCGACTAAGAGGCTTTTACTTCTCAGTGATGCTTCCTAGAGTAGTGGATGAATTCACTGCTGGACGACTCAAACTGAATGACAAATACTTACATATAGTCAAAAAGGCTTAACTACTGGTGAACAAAGATTAACCGTTTTAAAAACTGTACAGATGCTGACATGGAGGAGAAATTATTTTTATTGTGTCAAGGCAAGTTTCAATTTTTTTTTATGTATTTGATATTTTCTTGTTTACAGGGTTTACACTTGGAAAGTCTTGTGTGTAATTTATTTTTATTAGATTAAAGTGTATATATGTACATAGCACAAGGAAACAGAATACACACTGAGATGGATTTTTGAGAAGTTCCAATGTCAAGTATTGTTATTAAACACATTTATACATATATGTACATGACTAATGCAGCAGTGTGAGCATCAGATGAAAAGTTAATCCAGAAATGAAAATCTTGTCATTATTTTCTCACCGTCATGTCAGTCCAAACTTGTATAGTTTTTTTTTTCTTCTGATGAACATTGATTTATTTTGGAGAATGTTGGTAACCGGACAGTTGATGGTAACCATTGACTTCATAGTGGAAAAAAAAGACTATGGAAGTCTGATTACTATCAACTGTCTGGTAACCAACATTCTCCAAAATAAATCATGAGGGAGAGTTAATGAAGACAACATTTCATTTTAAAATAACTTATTTATCTGCTTCACGGATCAGATCACCACGCAAATTCACTAAAGCTGCACATATACGCAGAATTTTATCTATCTTTGGCATAAGGGTGATAGGCAAGGTTTGTGATAACACCTTGTATACTTTCAGTCTCCTAATTGCACGTTCAACATGTATCCTTACATTTGCAATCCTGCGGCTACATGTGACTTTTTCTTCTGTTAGCTGCATTTTGTTGGCAAAGTGAGGAATTATCATATTGACTTTTCTTTCAAACAACAAGTCTCTAATCAAAAAACCCCTGTCCACCATCACTTCATCTCCTGGATGGAGGTATTCGAGAATGCCAGAATCACACGTGATGAATTTGTCACTACAGCGTCCCCCATATGCTGCAGATATAAACATTACTAGACCACATGGTGCAATAGCCACTAAATACTTGATGGTGTTGCAAGCATAGTAGTGGCTGTATGATTCAGACCTTGAGTCTAGGTTCCCTGGTCTTTGGACTTCACTTTCACTGCAGTCTAAGATACAGGTAACATTAGGGTAATGTTGCTTGTATGCCTCTGGTGTTGTGGCCCTGATTGTTTCTTTGGGGAGCCATGGTATCAGTTCCTTCAAGACTGCAGCCATGGTGTCAATCCAAAAAGAAATTATCCTGCTCACTTGACTCACTGATATACAGAATCGAATGGCAAGATCTTCTATCAACAGGTTTAATTTCAGCTTCATTAGTGTGAGCAAGATTTGCTGTTCAATTTCAGTCTGGTAAGCCAGATTCTCATGGGGACGCAGAACAGCTACAAGGGTATGAAATGTGTGGAGAGGGAGCCCAGTGTAGAGATTTGAGAGAGAGAGAGAGACGGAGAGTACAATATAATAAGATGCTTTCGACGCTGTCGCAAAAGACACAGCACAAGCACAGATTTATCCATGTTGTGATATCTGAGGGGAAACCGTTATATCTTGCTCCTGCCCATATTCGCAGCGGTGTCCGAAAATAATTTTGCACGTTCAAAGGCTAGTGTGACCGCCCTTATGAAACAAAAATATATTGCAGTATATTGAAAATATTATGTAATATATTAGGCATACATTCTTATATATATTTAATATTGCAATATATTGAAAGCGGCAATCATTTGTATATTTTGCAATATATTATATAATATATGTATTATCAATATATTATTAAATGTATTCAAATATATAAAATATTAAAAACATAAAAAGGGAAAATAATATATTATAATATATCACAATATATTTAAAGAAATATATTGGTAAATATATTTTCCTTTCGTAGGGGAAAGTAAATAAGTTTGATTCCTCGCTCCGTGGGCTGTTCTCGTGGTAGTATTAGCAGTGCTTGAGAGCACGCAACTCCCTTGTTGAATTCAGAGTTCTCCTCTCATGTGAGAGTTGCGTTCTCTGTTTTCCCAGAGCAGCGGTAGGTCGAGCTGGGTTTGAGAGCTGGGTGTTTGCCCCCTCAGCTAGATATTTACTGCGTGCCCCTCCAGCATTTATACCTTAGATCGAGTTGGTGACTCTTGAACCTATTGGTTTTGGGATGCACCATTCTGTCTATGAGCTGATCTTTCAATGTGCGACGAGAGCCCCTTAGAACGGTATCCTAAAATCCATGTTATGGTTAGGTGTGCACGTGAAGTCTTTGTGCACTTTATAAAATCCACAATGTGGTAAGTTTGCATGCTAGTTCTCTGTATTCTTTTCTAAAATCCTATATGGTCAGGGCTTTGCACAGTTCATTTGTGCCCTTTCTTGACAGGTAAAAGGCCCGATCATCTTGGGTGCCACTTCACCTATGTATCCTCTGGATACCTATTTAAACAGGGTGTTGCTACTAGGGATCTGTTGAAACAGTTCCTTTACCAAACTTGTACAAGAGAAAAAATATGATGCTTGGCCCTTGGTTGTATTTCTTTAAAGGAATCTATTCTTGACTCCAAGCCTTGAGCTCTACCCCTGGCCCAGAAGTCTGGCCGTAACAGGTAAGTTTGGGTTTGTTGCCTAGGCCTTTGATTGGTACTTAGTGCGGATGAAGAAGTGGTTGACGTGTTCTCCCAGTGCCTATTTATACTATAGTCGCACCGGTAGTGACATCATGGGCTGTTGCCGGCCAACGTGTTGTTGGTGTTTTCAATGTATGCTTCATACACGGGTCATGACGAGGCTTTCCCCATAGCTACCCCTAGAGGGCACAGTGTCTCGTTTCCTACTCAGGGAACCATGGTTACATAGGTAACCTGAGACATTTTTTTTTTCGTTGAAACAATAAACTCTGAAAAAAGTGTAGTTCAGCCCCCTGCATGGATGTGCATGCTCGTAGCCTATATCAAACATTTTTTGTTTGGAAGCGGTTGAAATTAAAATGAATGAGTGTATGTTGTGAGCAAACAGTTTGTAGAGATCTGCCTGAGGAAGCAGCCACTAAGAACAGCTGATTGGTTCGGAAACATCTGATGGCCAAACTACATTGGAATTCGCAAATGGAAAAATCAAATGAGATCGGCCTGATTTGTGTTTATAATGGACATTTCAGTGAACTATACCTTTAGCCGAAAGTGAACTGTACTAATACCTTCTCCAGAGATGGTCTCGGTTCAGTTCACTTCTGAAGGGACTGAGATCGTTTGGAGTGTTCACATATCGGCCAAAAATCATGCGAACCGTGCTCAGACCCCTGAAAAAGACCAAGTGTAAAAACATACTTAGATAGTAATCTATAATTTCCTTACATGTCTGATGACTGTTTAGGATTTTCTCCATCTTTCCACTTTGTGTTTGCCTTAATTAGCACTGTTAAAGTGCGTTTTTTAGTTGTTGTTTTTTTGTCTTTGTGTGTGGGGATTCTCTCAGACGCTGGGTCACGTCATGGAAAAATACAAAATTTCTATGCAAATACTTTTAAGAGGAAACTACTATAAGTACAGTCTTTGTCTATTGTGGTTGCACACCATTAAGTATTTTTTTACAAAAACATTATTGTGTAAAACATTTTAAAATAGCACCAAACTACTGAATGCACGTTTGACCTTGACTAGGTACGAATTGTAAAGAAAGTATTAATCTCCACTGATTCTCATAAAATATCTTCATAAATATACATTTTCCCATTGGTTTACTTACATATTGATTTATAATGTATCATTCTGGTGTTTCACAACTAAAAACAGCAGCATTAGTGTCAGAAAGGCAGGGAAAACATGGCACATCCCAAGCACATCAGGCTGACCTACTACACCTAGGAATGAGAAACAAGGTCAATGTGAACAAAACAAGTCAAAAGGTGACAACATCACTATTGTCATGCATGGAGCTGGGGTTGCTTTTAAGCAGGAGAGCAACATGAGAACAAAATACATTCCCTATTTCAGCCTGCCAGAGATCTGTAATCAGGGGCAACATTCATTTCATCAGCAGGTAGAAGCACACGAGGGAAAAACTATAAATAGCAAGAAAATGGTTGTTTTTCTGGAACAGCTCCATCAGAGCCATGACTTCAATTCAATTGGGAAATCTGTAATATGAGCTGAAGAATACCCACAGATGTTCTCCACCTGTTTTGGCAGAGGTGGAGCAAATATTCACTGGAGAACGTGCAAAAAGATCATAAACAGAATTGAGTAAAGGAATAAGAGATGTATAGCTTATTTTCACATTTGAATTTTTAATGCTATTAAAGAAAGGAAAAATCAATGTGGTGAAATGTTAATGGACAAATATATATGATACCATAAAGTCCATCTACCTTATGTATACCGTTTAGTTTGTTAAAACGAAGAAGTTTGTGTAACTTTATATATAACTGACTTTATTCTAACATTCATTATACAACCACACATATTTAATGTCCCCTTTATTGGTAAATTCAGGCACTTTTGACACTGACATGAGATTAAAGGGATAGTCCATTAAGTAATGAGAATTCTGTCATCATTTACTCACCCTCGTGTCATTCCAAATGACTTTCTTCTGTGAAAGACAAAAGAACATATTTGGAAGAATATTGATAACTAAACAGTTGTTCTTCCTTTTGACATCATTGAATGGACACTTGGAAGTCAATAGGAACCAAAACTGTTTCGTTTTCAACATTCTTCAGAATTTCTTATTTTGTCTTTCACACAAGAGATAAAGTCTTACATGTTTAATTTTCACCATAAGGGTGAGAAAATGAGGACAGGATTTTCATTTTTGAGTGTTTCTGTATTTCAAGTTCCAAATAAGGCATGGTGCCAATGCCAGTGGTTTAATTCATAGTGAATGCTTGTACTGTGTATAAATGTTTATATGTATATGCTGGATAAAGGCATATATAATGCTTTAATTACTGTCAACAAGAGTCCCATTCCTTATGAATTCACCAAACAGAGGAATCCCATTTATGTTTTCACTTCAGAAAAAGTTGACTGAGTTGCAATGTTCTCTTAAAGCTATTAGTCTGTTTTGTTACTCTAAAAAAACAATATTATAACCCTTTATTTACTTATGGAATGAATGCTGAAAACGTGTTTGTTTCCTCTAATGTTATAGGATATTTTCTTTTGTATAGTAAAGATAAAGGATTTTGTCACTGTAGCTTACATCAGTAAACCCTCTGAACCCTGAAAAATGCCACAGGTAATCCAGTGAAACCATACTGGCTTTATGTCCTCTTCATTCCTCTCAGTGCCCTACATCATGATGTGCTCAGCCAGGAATCTTTTGTTTCAGTGGTTTGTAAACACATCCAGAGAATTCACTCTGTGTGTCATCCACTGTCCCAGGCTATATGTGGAATTTGTGATGCTTCCAAAAGCAGAGTATGTTAAAGGAGAAGCAATTAAAAAAAAAAAAAAAAAAACATCATAAGGTGGACCATTTTTAATGACATCTATATATATATCTGTTTCATACATGCTGAAATTCTGAAAATAAAATAAAACAAAACAAAAACATAATTAATGGAAACCAATATCTGAAATATTTTGATTAGATAAAAGAAAAGTTGGCAAAAAAATCTTATCAAGCCAAATCACTGCCATTTTCTATAACCCTTATGTTCACATAATTGTGAAACTAATACGACTTCCATCTTTATAACATTGTGATTTAATCGAATATATCAAGACAAATATTATGGGGACATAATAATGTAATGCATACCCTAACAGGAATGGCCCAATCAGCTAAAAAATTTCCCATATTTGCACTAGCAATTATTTCTGAAGAACAAATAGGTAGCTGACTTTTGAAAAACAGACTGACATCGCATTGAAATAACAACAACGGGGAAAAAAGTCTATATTAATAAAAGCCTGATGGGGCGTTTTAAATATCTGAATTTACGTATAAAAATGATAAAAAGTAATAAGTTATTTACCACAAAATATCTTTCCCAATCATCAAGTAAATCGGTTTGTCCTTTATGATTGATAGCCAAATTTGACAAATAAAATAGAACCCAGTGAGGCGCAAGCCAATCAAAACATCCGTTTATGGCATGGGGGCGGGACTAGGTTGTAGCCGAGTTAAGATTGGAAGTCACGAGGTCTTACGTGCTCATTCATTGTGGTTTAGCATACGAGCAGAAGCGTGCGAGAGGTGAGTAGAACTTCGCGAAAACATATTGGTCTACTCATTGGGGAGTTCTTCTGGAAAATAATTTATTCTGTTTCAGCCACATTTCATAAATATATTCGCACTTTGGCTTGAGGAGATACTGCGTGTTAGGTTACTGTTAATGCTGCCATATGTTAGCTCGTATACGTCAGTCATGTTGGTTCACATCATCATCATTATGTGACTGATTGTAAAGTTTTGCTCATGAATGCTGTTTTATTGCAGGTCCCCTGTATCGAGGGCGTCGTGAGTTTTCTCCCAAGGGTTTATCACTCTGCTCCGCGAGGTGTAACCAGCACCGACCCCTAACCAGCTAACTAAACCCACCAATTCAAACCAGTAGTTCACCTCTTCTCAGGGCGACCAGCGGTGTGTTTATGTCTTTGTTTTGCGAAAACGTTGAGTACCTGGACGACAGGAGCTACGGATGGGAAAGGTACGTCGATTTCAGTTATTTCTGTATTTTTCTCTCTCGTGACTGCGCGTAGTACTCTCGCGATACTTGTTTAACAAGGTCTAGGAGTTCGCATCAATCTCAATGTGTTGCATACTGCACCGAATAAAATGGCGTCCTCCTTTGGTGTGACGCACTCTGCAGCATGGGGTTGCTCAACACAGGGGTTTCATCTCGTCATCATGCGAGTACATGCAGCAGCATAATGTTTAAGTCTGAGGATGTCATTGTTTTCTATCCTAAACAGGAATCCATTTAAGTATTGAGTTGTATGAAGATCCCAGTATCACCATGACAGGTGCTCCTAGTAGATAACTAGCCAGGCTTATGGAGAATGGGCACACCTCATTTTAGATGTCTGCTGTAGTTGATATCACAGTGGTAATGATGCTAAACCGTGTGAAACTTGTTTTCTGCTCCTAATCCTCACTCCCGTGTCCTCTTTGCAGTGCTATAGTGCAGCTGCTGGAAGCTGTTTGGGGGGATCTTAGTCAACGCGCTGGAAGCCTGGAGCCTCAGTGGCCGTACCCTTTTCATGTCAGAGACAGAGTACTCTTGCAGTCGTTTATGTCATCCCCTCCTCTTCAAACAGAAGATACTAATAATTGCCAATTCAAGATCTTCTCGTCTTGCTGATAAACCACACGGGAAGCCAAAATGTCCGTCAATGTCAATCGCAGCGTGTCAGACCAGTTCTACCGCTATAAAATGCCCCGTATCATTGCTAAGGTGGGTTTTAAATGTGTATATATGGCCGGGGTTGATATTTATTTCTTGATGACAAATATTAATATAGATTAAGTAAATTGTATGTAAATGCATGATTTGTTTCTTAATAATAAATTAAAATGCATGATATACATGCTCTCTTTTATTATTATTAAAATTTAATATATAATCAATTTAAAGGTCATTGTGATGAAATTTGACCATTATTTATTCATTACAGATGCAAACTAAACCATGTTTGTTTATCACAGGTGGAAGGCAAGGGGAATGGAATTAAGACGGTCATAGTCAACATGGTTGATGTTGCTAAGGCTCTGAATAGGCCTCCGACATGTGAGCATCGTTTTAAAAAGCTATTAAACTTTTTCCTTTTATGGATTTTTTATTTTTATTTTTTCATTTGACATTATATTGTAACCTCCGTTTAGATCCCACCAAATTCTTTGGTTGTGAGTTGGGAGCCCAAACCCAGTTTGATGCCAAGAATGACCGCTACATCGTCAATGGATCCCATGAGGCAAACAAACTGCAAGACATGCTAGACGGATTCATTCGCAAGTTCGTGCTGTGTCCTGAGTGTGACAATCCTGAAACTGATTTGGTAAATATTTCCATTTAGACTTTCATAGAAAGGTCATGAAGTGAGACTATTGATGAGCCGGTGCATTCTGGTGGATGTTGAACTGGGTGCCCTTGATGCCCCGTTGAACCGAGTGCCCTTTATGTTTAAATGCACGTTGCTGAGTATGCAGGTCTCTGTGGGGTCACGCATGTAGCTTCCACGTGTTAAGATTGTTTTACAGGTGTAAAGAGGAAATTAGCTGTGTCATTAACTGTATACAAGTCACCTTCAGTTTCTCATGGTTACATTTCAGTCGCCAAAACCAATCAGCCAATGGCAAGGAGGGGTTCCATTTATAATGGGATTGTTCACACACAAATTAAAGATCTGTCATTATTTACTCGTTCCAAACTAGGGGTGGAATAGTTCTGTATAAAAAAAGTGCTAGGACTGCAGTTCATCTTAAATCTGACAACGCATCTGTAATGTGGTTTGTTATAAAAACACGTGAAACAAACTGGGTTCAGCTAATGTATGTTTCTGTTGATAAATGTGCATTCTGCCTTCCCAGTACATTACAGCAACAGTGATGGAAAAACAAATAAATTGTGGACAAACCATTCACTCTTGTTTAATGTGAATGCTGTGCCCGTGTGCTAGAATATGAGCAGTCATTTATTACATCATCGTGCTGATAGTGCGCATGCACACATTGAAATCTGTTTACATTAAACCCATTTAAAGGATTAGTTCACTTTCAAATAAAAACTTCCTTTTATTTTACTCACCCCCATGTCATCCAAGATGTTTACATCTTCCTCCAGTTAATAAGAAATTAAGGTTTTTGGTTAAAAGATAACAGGATTATTCTCCTTATAGTGGACTTCAATAGCTACCAAACGGTTGAAGGTCCAAATTACAGTTTCAGTGCCGCTATGGACAAAAAATATCCAATGATATTTTACATTTTGTTTACTTTAGCTCCCTAAAAAAAACCCCTGAAAATAATGGTTTATTTTATGTATCTTTACTCTCTTGTATTTATTTGTGCTGTTGATTTGTAGTTAGATTATTCATATTTTTTAATTTTTATCAAACAGATACTGAAACTGTGACTCTAAAACTGTGATAACCGTGAGTAGGTACAACTGTTCCACCCTTATTCCAAACACATAAGACATTCATTCAAAGAGCACACAGTATCTATTATGTGTCACGCATGTATGGCAGAATGTGGACTTTCAGTGGAGGGGCAGAAATGTCTTGTTTTATAAGAGGAATTAGTTTTTTATACTTGAGAGCAATGTTCTTTTAGTCCTGCTGATCTTCCTCTGCAGTGCAGTAGTGAAGACCTCCTGAGATTTTTTTTTTAGCAGGGTCTCAGCTGGCCTGGTTTCGGTTTCATGCTTCAGTCGACTTTATATCCTCTCTGTAAGGTTATACATAAGATGTAAGGCATAGCTCTAGTCCTGTACACAGGGCGAAGCATACACCTTTTTTACGTAAAATAATTTCAAGTGGAAGCAATTGTGAGCAATTTGCCCTTCAGGTTTGTAGCTGGATTCATCGTCGCACAGCCTGTTGATCAATGTAGTTTAATAAAGTCAAATCTTCTCCTCATTGTAGCACATTAATCCCAAGAAGCAGACCATTGGAAACTCTTGCAAGGCTTGTGGTTACCGAGGCATGTTGGACACTAGACACAAACTCTGCACCTTCATTCTCAAGAATCCACCAGGTAAATACAGACTTTAAAGGACGGTTAATTGATATTTTGAATCCCTAGTGGTAAACGCAGGATGATCTTCACTTTCATATTATGCTTTTAATGTTCCACAAACCTTTACTTTCAAATAAAACTGAAGGAAGGCTTGAAATTTTTGGTAACCCTAATCTATCTTGGATTTAGTATGTGCTTGTAAGCAGTATGTATCGGCAGTAGTCAAAAACTCAGTTTTTCTACCATGCTGAGTTAATGTTTGTGTACTAAACTGTACTGCTCTTTTGATAACTTCCTCTCTTCTGTCATGTTGGTGCAGAGAATGACAGTGGATCTGTGAAAAAAGAAAAGGAAAAGAAGAACCGAAAGAAGGACAAAGAGAACGGCTCAAGTGGTGGAGAAGCTGGAAACCATAATGACATAGATGCCCCTGATGCTGTGGTAAGTGCTGCTTTGAGATCCTCTCCTGAAAAACCACCTACCAGCGTAAGAGATGAGAAACACTGCTGATGAACGTGATCTTATGACAGGATGGGGATGATGAAGACTGGGCTGAGGAGACCACCGAAGAGGCCCAGCGTCGCAGGATGGAGGAGATCAGCGAGCACGCAAAGGGTCTCACGCTCACTGATGACTTGGAGAAATCCCTGGAGGAGAGGGTCAACATATTTTACAACTTTGTGAAGGTGTTTGTCTTCAAATTGCACTGAAAATTGCTCTCTATATAGACACTATCCTCATTCAGCTCCGTTCTTTGTTTCTACCCTTCAGGAGAAGAAAGACAGTGGAGCGATTGACTCCGCAGATAAAGAGATCTTGGCTGAGGCTGAAAGGCTGGATGTGAAAGCCATGGGTCCTCTGATCCTGAGCGAGCTGCTCTTTGATGAAAACATCCGAGAACAGATTAAGAAGTACAAGCGCCACTTCCTCCGGGTACGTCCCTCATAGCTGGTAACATTTTAACATTTTCGTTATTCTTAATGTTTTGTTTTTTCCAAGGTTTCCACTCTTTGTCCGATGAGTTCACAACTTTTTCCTTTTTGTGTCATTCAGAATTCACAATTTAAAGGGTTAGATCTCCAGAAAATGGAAACTCTGTCATTAATTACTCACCATCATGTCATGTTAAAGGGCCAGATAGATAGTATGGACATAATTAAAATGGTCCACATGACATCAATGATTCGACTGCCATTTTAAGAAACCCCTGATTGGGAAACCTGCACTACAACAGAAAACAGAGTTCCCATGTGTACAAACCTTATTCCTTTTGTTAAAATGCACTAATGCTGCACTATAATAAGTGTAAGAAGTTTACATTTCTGTCCACAGTTCTGCCACAACAATAAGAAAGCCCAGAAATATCTTCTGGGTGGCTTTGAGTGTCTGGTGAAGCTGCATCAGACTCAGCTCTTACCCAGAGTCCCCATCATACTCAAAGACCTGTATGACGCCGATCTGCTGGAGGAAGATGTCATTCTCGCATGGGCTGAAAAGGTAACCTGCCAACACACAGCCTCTAGTGTCTGATGAAATGATGTAGGTCAGAGTTGAACGTGGCTCTGATAAAAGTAGTTTAGATGCATGAGCTCTTTGATATAACACAGATGAAAGGATGATGCGGTCAGTTACCTGTTGCTAGGCAAACCTTGTCATTGTAGTCTGTGCGTCGGAGGGGGTTGTAATATGGTAACGTCTGTGACCTGCATGCTGCTGGAGACTAGCGTTCTGGAGTCTAAGCCTGTTGGTGACATTTCTGCTATAGGTGTCCAAGAAGTATGTCTCCAAAGAGTTGGCTAAAGAGATTCATGCCAAGGCAGAGCCCTTTGTTAAATGGCTCAAGGAGGCAGAGGAGGAGAGTGAGGGCAGCGAGGAAGAGGAAGATGACGACGATGACAACGTTGAGGTAAAAAAAAAAAAGCCATGTTATTACATCAGTTTTCATTACCAGGATTTTCGATTTATAATAAGATCATTGTAAATATAGTAGTTAGTTGATAAACCTTGTTGGTGCAGAATTTACTCTCATCTTCCTTTTCTCTAGGTGGTGTATTCCTCCTCGGCCCGCGAGTTGAAAATGGAGACCACAAAACCTGAGAAGTTGGACCATGAGGAAGAGGACATTGATATTGATGCCATTTAAAGATGAAACCAAAAAGCTTCAGTTGCCTCTTCACACACTGCTCCGCTTCTTTTTGTCAGACGCATGCCTTTCACTTCCTATGGCTCTTCCTTAAGCTCTAGGCCTGGGTTAGTGCTCTGCTCAAAGCCTATTATTTTAGTCTTTTCTCACCAGCTCTATTGACGAATTGTTGCTGTTGTTTGTATGCATGAGTTTCTTCGATTATAGAGCATAACTGCACACAAGTTCCCCTTGTATTTTTGCAACTATTAAAAATGAATTCCACCATGTGTCTGTCTAGTTGGTTTAGACACTAGTAATTTTTAATATTAAAGGCTGTTAAAGTCTGGGGGTCAGTACTTCCAGAATAGTATTATGCAGCACAGCTGTTAAGACATGTTTCTTGAGCAGCATATTAGAATGATTTCTGAGGGATCATGTGACACTGAAGACTGGAGTAATGATGCTGAAAATTCAGTGTTGCGTCACAGAAATAAGTTCTATTTTGAAATATATTCAAGTAATGTTATACAATTACTGTTTTTCCCATATTTTTAATCAAATAAACAGAGATTGGTGAGCAAAAGAGACTTAAAAAAAAATAGCTGAAAATTCTTACCGACCCTGAACTTTTCTGTGATGATAGGGAAAATAGGTTCTGACTACTCATATTAGTAGGGAGATATCAAGCAATTGGGTGTTTCCAAATCAGGCATTTATTTATATTTTAATGTTACACATTTAATGTTTTAGTTGTGGGATTTTTGACATCAAAATCAGACACAAGGCCCTGAAGTCCAAAAGTGTAAGACAAATCCAGTAAATCATAGAAATACTCAACACAAAACACAGTAGTCTCTGCACACAACCATATAGTCAAAATTTCCTTGATAACAAACAATCCTAACATTCTGCTAGCAGCTAACTACCATTACTCCAGCAACATTTATATAAAGATCATAAATATTATTTTCCATGTCGTCTTTGCACCAGTAGAAGATGATCACAGTGTTTTGCCCTACACATGGCTTTCTTTTAAATGCTATTTTCAAAAAGTACAAAATATATAAAGCAGGACTTTGTCAATCTTTGATGATTTTGGTGCAGACATACTTTTTGTTTTAATATACATTTTGGATGGTATTACATTGTGCAAAACGCAGATAAGATAAAACACCCCACTAGTCTAATACTTCTCTATCCTGATTAGCTTACATTGATTTTAGTGCAACATGGAGGTAGTTTGACAACTACCAGTTTCTTTTCAAGGACACTTATTAACATTAATTTGCCAACTTAAACTACAATGTGTGTGAGAATAACAAAAAATTCAAAAACCAACTCCTACTAACGTCTCTGCATTTTTTTTGTTCATATCCATAACATTCAGTTAAAGGAATATTCTGGGTTCAATAAAAGTTAAACTCAATCAACAGAATTTGTGGTAGAGTATTAATCACCATAAAAAATATCTTTAGTTGCTTAAAAAAGGAAATGGATGGAAGTAAATGAGGCCAAACTTACTATTTTATAAATGATGTGAAAATTATTCGAGCTTAAAAGTGACATTAAAGACATTTATGTTACAAAAGATTTTTATTTCAAATAAATGCTGTTCTTTTCAATTAGACTCCTAAAAAAAATAGGCCTTTTTTTGAGGATTTAAATCTGAAATGTAATCTTTACCATATTATAAAATCACTTAATTTTTTTTTTTTTAATTTTACTATTACAGTTGGCATATTATTTGGGCTGTAAAGATATTTAAATCATTTTAAGAGTCTTTTGAGGGTTTTAAGGTTTACAGGATTGCGTTGTCATGGGGGGAAAAAATCAAAATTGTAAATAAATATACACAGAAAAGACTAGAAAGCAATTATTCTAACTAAAACCATGTTAACATTCTTACTATTTGCCACCTGTGTCTATACTATAGAAACAATGAGTATTTTAATGTTTTTGAATTGGGCCAGTTTTCTATTTTAAGTGCCTTACTGTATCCCAGAGCTTTTTTGATTTTATAAATTGTTTTCTGAAAATAAAGGTGGGACAAGGAAATACATTTTTGTGATAATTAACATTATGCCACAAATGCTATCAGTTTGTATATTAATTTAATGCAAAGTCAAGAGAATAGGTCGAATCTCTTTTATTAAATAAATATCAGATTCAAATGGAAAGGAAAAGCATGTTAATGCTAACTTTTTTTTCTTCTTCAAATTGGCTACTAGATTTTAGATGACTACACAGAATAAAGGTCTCACTGACAGCTTCACCAGAAGAGGGCACTATTGGCTTAGTTATGATTTTGATGATTGCAAAAACTTTTTCCACCGCAGCATCTTTCCCCATATTGCTTTTGGTATACTGGGCTTTGGCACGGAAACGTGGATATCAATCGCTTTGGATTCAAGCGACCATGCTAGCTGCTTAAAAAGGGTTATCAGAATTGGCACTAAAAAAATAATCAGTGCTACATACTCTGAGAACCTCAAATGAGAAAAGTCCCGACAACCCTTGTGTTTGACCCTACAGTAAAGGCTGTGTCATCTCACTGTCGGACTGATGCAGTGGCAGATGCTGTCGCTGTGTCACCTGCTGCACAAAGATGAAGAGGAACCCGATCACGAGGGCAGCGCCGAGGACGGATCCAACGGCCCACGCGTAGGAAGGCTCTCCGGGTACGGGTGAGACCACTGGCTTTGGGTTTGATGTATTCACTAAGAGATCCTGCACGCTTGACAAAGAGCCATTGTTAGGTAAGGGCTTGAGACCAAGAATGCTGCACATGAGAGGATAGAGATCGACGGAGCGCATGGAGGCCTTGGTGTAGCGGCGGCGGAAAGTGGGTCCACGGGCGACAAACACAGGGTGCATGCTGGGAAGGCTGTTGTCATAACCATGGTTTCCCACTGCAGATCAAACATGGAAACATTAGATAACTGCAAAGATATTTCTATGCATATCAATGACATACACTGCAGAGGATACATTAGTGAGCAAATAATGTCATGTTAAATTTCTCAAAATCTGTTCTGAGGAAGAAACATACTCTTGGATGGCCTGAGGGTGAGTACTTTTTCGGCAAATGTTCATTTATGGGTGAACAAGGTTATCGTACTATGTTCTGCTTCAGTTATGTATAGATATTAATACGTACACATAAAAGATCCGTTTCTGTCCTGCATGACCGTCCAGCCCTCTTTGACCTCAATGATCAGAGGCATGATCCTGACATTGTGTCTGTAGTGGAAATGATCTGGGATCTCCTCCTTTTTATACACAACCATGTTAGGGTTGGCGTTCTTCAACGAATTGTAGACCTCTTCAAGTTTGCCTAGATTAAGAAGAGAATAACACGCAAAGACGATAAAGCATGTGTCACCAAACATTTAACACTGATGAGATAACATTTAAATGGCAAAATATCCCTAAAGTTCAAGAAACGCACATATTTATGATGGATTTTCACACATTTAGAAATTAGTAAAATTATCAAATCTATACCAAAAAAAGGAAAACTTTGATTACTTTATACAATGTATGTAGAATTGTTTATTTATTTGTTCTACTGTAGTTTGTATTTAATTGCTGATTGTTTACTTGTCTTCAGTGGGCTTTTGCAAGGCTAGTATTAGTTTGTTTGAAATCGACACTGGTGACAAGAATTAAGAAATGTCTATGGTTTTAAACATTTTTATATCATAAAGACCTTATTTAAAGCAAAAACTACTGTATTGTGAAATACTCTATATATTTACAATGAAACGGAATGACTCATAATTGATTTTGGCCAATCTGCCCTCGCCTATATTAATGCAATCTTTCATTAAACAAAATAAAAGAAGGTAGTGGAAAAAAACACCTAATTAAATGACTAGTATAATATGCAATAACAAATGCTTTATATTCATTCTTACCGTCTTTCGGCAAAATGCCAACTACAGGGCTCTTGTCTACCCATGTGTAAAGATCACGGCTGACGTAGGTGTCCAGCTCAATAATCTTATCATGTGATAACTGTGTCATTCCATGATCACTTGTAACAATGAGATTAACTTTGTCATAAAGGCCAGCGGTTTGGAGCTTTCCCCTGAGGAATCCCAACTTCTTATCGATGTCTGCTATGATTAAGTCCATTAGTGGGCTCTCTGGCCCTAAGTTATGCCCACTCTCGTCTGGCTCCTCCCAGTACAAGACACCAAAACTGATGGCCTCTGGCCCTGAGAACCAGTTAATGAGTGTCTCGACTCGGGTCTCAAACGGCATTGACGCATTATATCTCAAATAATGTGTTGGATACGTTCCACCAATCGCTACGTCTGATCCAGGCCACATGGCAGCTCCGCTCTTCCGTCCAGCCTTCTGATTGGTGACCCACAACGGCACAGCCTCCTCCCACCACCATGCATCGTACACCTCAGGTCCCTCCATAGAAAAGGAACGGTTGTGAATGGGGTCGTACATTTCGTTAGCAACAATGCCGTGGGTTTCGGCATGTAATCCTGTCACTAAGGTATAGTGGTTTGGGTAGGTCTTGGTGATGTAGGTGTTCTCCACTTGTTCCACCAGCACACCCTCATCCATCAGGGCATGGAAATTGGGTGTGTGTACTCGATTCACATAGTCCCAGCGGAAGCCATCAAAGGACACCAATAGCAGCTGGCTTTGCTCGTCCTGCTGTGAGCTCGATGTCTGAAGCAGTAGTAATAAGCAACTCAGGAAGCATCTCTTAATCACTAAGAGGTCTGGCATGATGAAAGATCTTCTGCGAATGGGAGAAAGATTGAAAGATATGCACATGAGTTTTCTAATTTAAGATAAACACAATCCAATAAAAGTATAATCTTGTTATGTAAAGTTTGTAGTATGTATGTTTGTATCTAATATCCTCCAGATATATTTGTTTGGACGTGTACAGATATGAATCAAAGTTCCTTACATGGGATATTCTGTATAAAGTGTTTATATATATTCAGATTACTAGAAACCAGAATGTTGGATTAATCTGATTCAATTAATCTGTTAATAATTTCTGTGGAATATTTAATTATCTTTAACATATTCATTAATATTAAAAAACACACATGCACACATACAGTTAATAATTGCACACAGTGGAATGCAGCTCTGCAAACGATTTTTCTCACAGTAAAATAAAATAAAAAGATAAATATGGGAACAAAAAAAAACATTACACAATGACTCACCTCTCCATTAAATAAGAACGAACAACTGATACATTGTTTAAAAGAATCTGTTTGGCAAAACGCAATCGGTCGCGCAATGTTCTGTAATATATGACTGTCACTGTATGTATGTACTGATATATATATGTCATGTTCGGTCATGGCAGTGCAGCCTACTTTCAGCGCACATTCAGTTAACAGGTGCATTTTTCTTGTACGTAATGTTAAAAAAACGAACTGGATAGATTTCGGACTAAACGCTCTAACAGGATGAAACGGGTCTCAAATGTATCATAATAATTCAATTGCATAGTGCGTCAGTACAAATGGAAGATTATGACGTCACACAATGCAGCGTATTTCTGCGACCCATAGCGCTGCTCGCTTCACTGATGTCCTGCTTTTTTAATTAATCTACCCTGTTGGGATTTAAATAGTATTCTGTAACATTATCCTCAACTAACCAGTGCGCTTCTCCATTTAACAGCAGCTGGTGTAAACGAACGGAAAACCGTATAGTTCAAGTTAGCAGGCATGATCTGAGACAACGCTTTATGTCACTGCAATACATTATGAAAACGTCTCCGATATCAAGCACATTCGCGGTGAAAACAGGTGCATTTGCAATTAAACGAAACTAACCCTTGTGCATTCAAATAAACGTACCACTTACCTCAGAGGACGGTAATATTTGGCTCTCTGGAAAAAAAAAGTAAACACGCGACAAACACAGGAAGTACCGCCTATTTCTATCTCAGCAAAAAATAATCTCATTATGATAAGGAAGAGGCTTTTATTAATTATTGAATAATTTGATAGTTTGTAATAATACTATTTAGGGCTGAAGTCTAAATTATGGTTGTAAATGTCAATATATCCATCTGTTATTCTAAATAATTATTTTTTATTGTGTAGCCTATGTTTTAACCAGTGGATGTAGAGTTTTGATTCAAACTTTTTGGAGTCCCTTATGGTCGCCGCATGAAATATGCTGTGCTTGTGATTTAGGCCTATATTATATGATTAATAAGTGTTTATGTTCTGTACTTAATGCTCCGTCCGAAAACGCACGAGCAGCCTCTGCCTCGTCACGTGAACGGTTTCCGATGTCTGTCCGCAAGCGTCTCTATTAGTCAAATGAAAACAGATATTTTGGCTAATCTAATTATTGAACGTTACTGAAACATACTAGCCTTTTAATAACTGCTTAGCCTACTTATATTAAAAGAATATGACTAATAAAAATGTTAGTATTATCATCATTATCCACCAGAGGTCACACAAACATAACCTATAATAGCCTACATGGTCATCAATAGGACGTTTAAATATTAACCATTTATGCATTTCGGTCTTAAACAATAAGCTAAGTGTTTGGAAAAAGAAATATCACGACAAAATTTGGTCTTTTATTTTTCTGGTCCTTTTAAAGAACTCAGATACACACTATAACACGCGTTCTCTGATAGTCTCTGTGAAGTCCTACAAATAAATATTAAATGAATGCAGAATTAGATGTAAGGTGGGACTTTAAAAAAAAGTTTGAAGTGATAATTTAGATTTCTTATATAATAGTTTAATATGATGCAATAGTATAAGAGTTTGGGAGGAGTGTAAGCTGTCCTCTCCTCGCGGTGAGATCCGGGAGATGCTGCTGGTCTCGCGGCTTTGTGCGGATTCTTGACCGTCTCCACGACAACCACAACCTGACGCAACTTACGCCCCTCCTCCATTCGAGCCTCTCATCTCATTCAAGAAACAAGTGTGGAGTAAGAGCAGTGTAACAGAGCAGGACGCGAGGGGTACAAGAGCCTGAAAAACTACTGTGAAGGTAAGAATCACTATTTTCTTAATACTGCATGCATAAAGATAGCGTCCAGACTCTCTAAACCACATATAAACTATATCAAATATTCTTTAAGAGTCACCATTGAGCTGGCTAATAGACTACTTTGCATGCACTGAGTGCAGTAAGTTTTTTTTTTCTTTTTTCTTTTTTAAGATGACTTTCAACATCCTAAATTATTTTAAATGATTTTCTATGCAGGATGTTTTATTCTATTAGGTTGATTGAGCGGGTGTAGCCTATCTTAACTTAGTTATTATTGCCTTTAAAAAAAGTAAAGTAAACAAATTTCATGTTCATGAGTTATTCAACACCCGGACATGTTTTCATTAGGTCTGTATTTACCAGGGCTCAGTTAATAATTGCTATATGACATGTGTAATAAATAAACTATTTGTTAATAATCAAAGTAATGTTGTTACATGCTGTAACAGCTTCAACAGAAAGTTATTAGACAACAAGGCAATATATATGACCATGATGTGAAGTGAGACTCAGGCTAGTTAATTTTCACTCCAGATCGGAGAATCATTTTATGCTGAGAAACCAAGATTTGCACTCCAGATATACGACAGAAGGGTTCACCGCGTCTAATTAGACATGAATAAATGCAGTCATGCCTAGTCTTCCAAACTGTCTGTTTGGCCTGAAGAGCATTTAATGGGTCTGGAAAAAGGAACAATTTTCCCTTGAGATCTGCATTCTAAACATAATACTTCAGAGAGTGTGGAAAGATAGGCTACAGCAGTCAAAACCAATATTATTCATGAAAAGGGAATAAAACAGTTTGAACTTTTTACAGGTTATTATATTATATTACTATATTATATAGGTTGCACTTTATTTTACAGTACGTGTTCACATATACTTATAGAGTACTTACCAGAGAAAGTACTGGGTAATATATGGTACTACCACATGAGGTTTATGGGTAGGTTCAGTGTCAGTACCTAGTTATTAACCAGTTATTATAATTACTATAATAAGAAAATAGTATGTGCATGCAGAACAGGACTGTAAAATAAAGTGCAAAACCTGCTAATCTTGTTTATTTTTTGATATATTCATGGTACAGGAATTTATATATTACGTACATATTACATATACTGTATTTTCATTCTCTTTGTTGAGTGTCCAGCCTTATTTCACCATGAATTATCATTAGTTTGCCTCATATGTTAAAGTCTTGGTTTGTAGTCAGTAAGTATTTTGAGAAGCATATTTTTGGTCTGGGATGAATGGATCCCCCTGTGAGATGAGTCACGTTAATGCTGCCACACACAGTGCGGGAGGTGGGGCGAAGCGCTAAATGAGCCGAGACTTCAGGAGTGTGATTAGTCCCGAAGCCGTGTGAGGGTTAATGTGAGGCCAGTTAACAACCAACACACTCCTCTTATGAGAAGAACGCATTCCTGGAGCAGCTGCGATGATGAAAGACGTCAAGGCAATGCACCAAACACTATATCACAAGTACATCGGACAGACAGCTTTGCGGGAAAGCATTAAAAAAGTGGGTGGTCCAAGACTAATTAGATTATAAGCACAGTGTCGATGCATTACTGTGTACCAGAACTTTATGTGATTGTGTTCTCAGCAGTAGTTTTGCTTGTCTGTGTAAGAGTAATGAGAGGCTGTAGTTGAGCAGCATTATGTTCTTTGGCGACTGTCACAGGTCTGGCTGCTCTTTTGAGGAGTGACATTTACTTCTTTAGAGCAGACAGTCTTCAGTGCTGCTGACTCATTGGCTGGGCTTAGTTGCTATGGCAACCGCCAGCTTTCTAAGATCCACGGTGAGATATGAGGCATGGATGGAAAGCGTCCATGTGATCAGTAAACTTCCCATTTTAACCATGATTTACTGGTTTTACAAATATAATAATCAAAAACATTATTTCTCTTTATTCTTACTTTTTTATACTTTTTCACTTACAGTAAAATAATGCAGCCACTGTATAGTTTATTATTAAGTTTTGGCATCTACACTTTAAAAAAAAATATTGTAGCAACAATAATTTATCTCAGGAATTGCCAATTTCACAAAGAAACAGTAACATACTGTATTAAGTATGTTACTAAAAAAATAAGCAATTTCCTTGTAAAACACTCCAATAGGCTAAGCTTTGATTAACTTTGAAAAATGTATTTAATTTGATTTAAGTAATCATATTTTCAAAATGTATTATATGAATCAGCGTGAATATGTTAATTGTGAAAACAATTAAACTGAAACACTTAATAAAAAGTATATGAGCAATTAGTTTATTTAGATAAATTGTGTGGTTGAACAGTTAAACAAATAATTATAAATAGTTATTATTTAAAATAATCAATACATTTTATTTATACATTTATTTATATAGATGAATACATAGGTAGATTAGATTATAAAATAAAAAAATGGTTATTATGTATCTTTTATAGTTTATTGGTACTATGATGAAATACATGTGACTGACAAATACTGTATACATCACATTAAGTGTACTTGTTTATGTAAATACGTTCAACTTGAAGTATGGACATTTTATATGCTATTAAAATACATAAATTAGTCCTAAACTTTTAAATGATGAAAAGGTAACAAAGTTAGTTTCAGTTGTTAGGAGGGAAGGCTTTTACTGCTGGAAAAAAGGAAGCTCAATATCTGCATTGTTGATTTATTTTATAGCCCCACAGACACACCATCCTGGTTACTGCGAGCAAATCCAAAGGTCTACTGTATCTTTATTGATCCAACAAGGCAATGAGATCATCTGACCACTTAAATTGATTTTCACTGTTTATTTTTGGCTACTCTAACCACTTCCTCAGAAGGCCATGGATGCCAGCTCAATTCCTCAGATTAATATAGAGGACTGTGATGGCCTTGAGGTTGCCCCAGATGATCATTTGAGAAACCTGAAAGCACTGACTGAGAAGCTCAGGCTTGAGACCAGAAGGCCGTCCTATCTTGAGTGGAAGGAACAAGTGGAAGCTCAAAGCTCCAAAGGCTTAGCAGTGTCAGAGGGCTCATCAGAGCCGGAGACGGGTGCTGGACTGAAGCCTGACGGCACACCTCACAGTTCCCAAGTGACTGAAGGAAATGCCCTGATTTCTAGAAGCCTTGGAGGATTCGATAATATTGATGAAGCTCTGGTTTGGCTTCGAAAAGAACTGGTAAGTCAGTTTCAAAATCCTGTCAGCATCTCTTAAAATATCAGTGTACTTGACCTTTTATGACAAGATCAGTTTTAGATAAAATTTAATGTGGTGCAACTCCCAAAAAAGGTATAATTAAATAGATTAAATAGATTTCTGAGGATTTTCAATTAAATTGTCTTTATCTAACACTGATATTGTCATTATCATGTTCTCAAAAATGTGATTTTTCAAAATAATTGCTGCTTTTTTTCTGTAAGGGAAGAAAGCGAACAGCATCCCCATTAGTAAGCTAATTTGAATGAAACAATGGATTTGAATGCCAGGCCTTCATTGCTACATTACTGCGTGAGAGATTGCCATTCATGTTAAAGTGAGTGGAAAAGATGGTGAGCAGATGAGCATGAGAGGTGATTGCTCTCTGTTCCTCTAAGTGTAATCACTTCTCTTCCACTCAGCCATGTGGTTCAAGGCATACTTTTATGCACAGGCCATTACAGCCAAGGCATGCAGTGAGGCTCCTTTAGCCACATCAGAAGCCTTTCTTCCACTGCCTTTGCCCTGTGTGTGTCCATAAACATTTACACAAAGAAAATTGGAAACAATAACAAACAAATAAAAAATAAAAAAAACAACAGGGCAAGTTCCAGTACAAGCGAACTTCTGAAGATCCATATCACCTCCCTTAATTTTGAGCCCCTTGTTATCTGAAACTGACAAAAGCGAGTTTGCTAACAAAAATGGATTATGCATGCCAATGCGTGGTACATTTTGCCATGAGCCTGGAAGGTAGAGAGACTTACACTACCTTTTCTAATTTTAGGATCAGTAAGATTTTTATTTATTCAACAAGAATGCATTAAATTGATCTAACGTGACAATAAAGATTTAACACAAATATTTGTCACATAATAACAGATGTTTTATAAGCACCAAATCAGCAGATTAAAATGATTTCTGTAGGAATCATGAAGACTAGTGATGCTGAAAAGTCATCACAGTGTAGAAACAATTTTACTCAGAAATTGCTATTCATTTTTGCAGTTAATTGCAAAGAAATGGCAAGTAATATTGAATTAAATGTGAAATTATGAGGTTGAATAACTAAAATAATGTTTTATTGTAAAAAGTTCTCAAAACTTTAAAATGCTTTTTAAATTGAAATACTAGGAGACATGAGGAGAATTTCATTTTAAAATGTCACCAGATCAGTTTAGCTTTTTCTATAGTTTTGTCTCAAGCTTTTACAGGGAGTATTTCTCTGCAGGAAAGTGTACGTTGATGGCTAGTTGAGAGCCCTGAATCTAAACATCTAATCTGTGTAAAATAAGCAAATATTGTCTCCTTATGTCTAAGTAAATACTTCATAATTTTCACTAGGAAATTTGAGGAGGCACAAGGTGATATAATTAAGCCTTTAAAGGGGGTAAGTTCACCCAAAAATGAATATTCTGTCATTAATTATTCACCCTCATGTCGTTTCATACCCGTAAGACCATCGTTCATCTTTTGAACACAAATTAAGATACTTTTGATGAAATCCGAGAGCTCTCTGACCCTCCATAGACAGCATAGACAGCGTGAATGCATGTTGAAGACTGAGACGGAAGAGAAGAATCATTGAATAAAGTAATTTATTTTTTCTCTTTGTCCACAAAAGCTCTCCTAGCTTCATAAAGATGTCATGGACTATTTTAACGATGTCCTTACTACCTTTCTGGGCCTTGAATGTGGTAGTTTGTTGCTGTCTATGCAGGGTCAGAAAGCTTTATCAGATTTCATTTCATCTTCATTTGTGTTACAGGTTTGACACAACAGCGTGTAATTAATGACAGAATTTCCATTTTTGGGTGACCCAACCCTTCAATAAGTTCCTCCTACTTGTTATTCTTTCATAGATGGAGATGCGCATCCAGGACCAGCAGCTGGCCCGCCAACTTATGCGACTACGCGGTGACATCAACAAACTCAAAGTGGAGCAGACGTGTCACCTGCATCGCCGGATGCTCAACGACGCCACCTTTGGCCTGGAGGAGCGTGACGAGCTGTCGGATCTTCTGTGTGATGGACCCGTCACTCCAGGGTTTGGACTCTCTTCACCATTGCGCCTCATTGGTGTCACCAAGATGAACATCAACTCCAGACGCTTTTCCCTTTGCTAGCCATTTAATGTGTGACCGAACTCCGAAAGAAAAGAATTAATGACTCAAAAGGTGACTGATCTTGAAATGAATTAACCGTTTTGGAACCCAGAGAGAACTGTTTTCACAGAACATCCTTTGCCTCTTGCTCTATATTCTTGTGCCAGTGATATCTTTTCAGTTAATCAAATGAACAATATACAATGACTTCTACAAAAATGTCTGATCCACTAGCCATGGCTCTATGCCTTTAAAACAGTCCTTGCTGTGGTCATGAGATGTCAAATGAAGTTGCTTACCATGCACATGCTCTGTTTCAAAACCTTGTAAACTATCAAATGCATGAAGACTGTTCCAATATAGGCATCTTAGTGCCTCCAAGACACTTTGCCAAATTCTAAGGCAGCATTCACAGCATTCCGTGAAGATTGCGGACCAGGCATTAGAAATGTTGATTATTAATAAACGTACATGTCATTTAATATTGAAAAGCATTGATGGTTGTAATTAAGATGAATTATTTTATAATCATTTTGTGTTCTGTGAATTTTATATAGTGCTGGGCAGCAATTAATCGTGATTGTTTATGTTATATACGCGTGTGTACTAATTCATGTGTATATAAAGACACATACATACAGTATATGTATTGAAAATATTTTCATGTATATATTTATATTCATATCATTTATATTTTTTATAAATAGTACACACATGTATATTTTGTACACAAAACCTTTTATTTTGGATGCGATTAATCACGATTAATTGTTGCCCTGCACAAATTTTTATGCGTATTATGTATTATTTAATGTTTTATTAGTGCATTAGCTTAGCAACATGTTAATATCAACAGTGCACAGCCATTTTTTCAGCTGCCTTCATTCCAGAATTTTTACCCTATGGATTTGAAAACATTTTCATCAATGAGTTATAAGCTGTAAACCATACCAACCAGCTATGAAATGAATCACAACATAAACTTTGATTTGAAGCAAAGACATTTCTGAAAATCAGACAAAAAGACATGATGAAAAAGAAAGAAATAAGAAACCGAGTAATGCAGGCTGCTGGTTTCAACAACGGCGTGTACCATCGATTAACAACCTTGAAGCTCACAGAAGGCGTTTCTTTAATGGTTTTTGTTAAAAATCAATTCCCCAACAGAGAAAATGATTGGTATTTCACTTCCGGAACCAGAATGTTCCAAATAAAATGAATCAATCAAATTATGTGGCACACAGACTTGCTACCTCTGTATTAACGCTTCAAATCGGTCTCTTGTGAGGTTCATGATTATAATGTGTAGGCCGTAGTGAAACAGTTCACTAGGTTCTGGAACAGAGCTACAGCCTTAATTCAGTTTTGCTTATATGTATGACATAAAATGTCTCAAGTAGTTCTGCATGTGATTTTTTCTATACACATTTGTATTTTATATGGAAGAATATCTTATAAACGTAACTCAGTTGTGGTTAGATTCATTAAAAAATATTATGCTTGGCATGTACAGTGAAGATTGTATCTGCTATACTGTACAATAACATCCCAGTCTACAGATCATCTGTGGAAACATGTTTACAGAAACCTCTGACAATTCATCCATATAATCCTGCAATAAATGTTTTACAGTGCATTGTTGCTGAGTTAGTATGTTACTATGAAAGGAAACAAGAAGGCTCATCATTTTACCGCTTGGTGTACATTGAGCTGATGCCAATCTCTACGTGGCCAATTATTCTTAAGTGGTTCCATTTTTCCCAATTTAGGAGGAGCGTCTCCGCAGATCTCCATCATTCAAATTACATGTTTTCATAAACAAGAACTCCAACATATGTGCAAAGGCTACGATTATATGCCATTACTACACTCATTGACCTTATTTGTGGAAGTTTAAGGAACTTCCTGTTTGTTTGAACACTGGAGTATTTCGGTTCACTTGGTTTTCTTGCCGGTCTTAAACATCTGCAGTGCTTTTTTAATGAGCGGGAATATAGCTGGATAACTCGGTCAGAACAATAGGCCTACCTCAGTGAAAATGTCTTGTTTTCTCATTCACGTCTCTTCAAAAGATGGAATGTGTAAAGCCATTGGGTGCAACAATCTGAATCCAGAAGTAAAAATGCCATTCGTTTTCTCCATACACTCTCAGTAAAATCTCTCGGGACTGTTAGTTCTTTCGCTTACATAAAGCCTTAATTTTCAATACTTTTTAAAGTTGTGTTTTACCCGCTATTTGACTTGTTTTATGGCTTTTAACTTTTTAACAAATGCTTTTTTTTTAAATGCCTATGAAAAAAAAATTATTGGGCAAACACTTCCGGAACAAATTCTATTGAAAAAGTGGGTTGGCACTAATGCATTCTTTACTGCTTTTATAAACTATCAAGACACCTGTCGTTTTGGAGCTATTGTCTGCCAACATTCCTCAGTCAACTTTAGCTCTAATGAGAGACTGGGTGTCTCTGTAGCATTGTCTCCAGTGCAGCTGTCTCGTCAAATGACATCTAACATGACATGAGCTCCCAGCTCCCTGTTAGCTCAGGATGAGGGCACTGTCCTTTGAAACCCTTTGTGTGTCCCTACAGCAGCTCAGTTTGTCAGGATGTGCTTCTTGGCTTCAGTGAGGAATGAGGGTTTTACGCATGCATGCACACTGGAATTACAGGTATGTGCTGTGTGAGCGAAGTTCTGTGCCATGTTCGTCTTCAAGAGGCGTATTATTAATGAACGACTTAATGTCTTCCGCTCTGACAAACTTTTGGCGCTTTCGTTTTATATGTACGGGTGCCAAAGCTTGTTTTGGAGCCATGTGATAATTCCAGTCGAGGTCTTTGAGGTCTTTAGCTCTTGCTTTGATGGCAAGGACTCTCCAGCACAAAATAATTAAAAGGACAGGTTTCTAGCACAAGTTTATCTTATTCAAAATTAACCCTCTAGCTAACCTCAAAAAGCAGTCGATCCAGGGCAAAGGTCGCTTGTTTCAGAGGTAACATCACTAATGAGGGAGAGGGAGTGCACTGTTGCACTGTGGGATACGTTTAATCCTTCTTATCGTTGCGTGATAGCTACATGCTTGGATAAATTGAGCAGGCTTATGTCTATGTTAGGGATTCTTCTTAAATGCCTATTTTTGTCAAGGTTTTAGTTTGGTCATTAGTTGTGAATGTAGTTCTTTTAATCATATGTGAGGGATTTGGAGCACTGTTCCCATTTGTGCTGATGGAAAATAAATGAATGTACTTTATATATTTTTATTAAATTATCTATCTATCATTAATAAATGCTAATAATGGTCAATCTGGATTGCTGCTGTAGTTAAACTGCCCCCTGCTGGCAGCAATGTTATATTGCCATAATGCCACCACAATTCAAAAAAGTTTCATTAGTGGAATTTATTTCCTACTCCATATTAATGAATGAATAATGCATTTATTTAGCACTTTGTTGTGTTTTTTTTCAATATACCAGTTCAAGAAATCGAAATCAAAGTATGTAGGTAAGTCCGTTCTTATTCTTCCTCCTGTAGTTTCACTATAAAGTGCTAAAATTTTACAAAAAGCAATAAATGAGGACGTAAGTGCTGCACTTTTTTTAATAAATTCATACTTCAGTCACATTCTGTACAGATTACAGAACATTACTAGCATCCATGTCGGATGATACAATCAGTGAATCTGCAAAGGCACAATGTTAGATTACTGAAAACTCTGAGGAGATACAATGAACGACAAGACATGAGTGTAATGCAGTGCACTGAATATTGCATTCTCAATCAGCCAGAAAATTGACTTTGTCTAATATCCAGATTTTCCAGGTTTTCAGTCAAAACCAGAAATATATAATGCTACATTTCCTACCTGAAGAAACCCATATGATAATAAATTTGATTAAATTTAAAAGAAGTAAAAAATATATGTTAGAGGAAAAACGTGTCACAAGAACAATGACCAGTTAATATTTGAGGCTGTAAAAGGGTCAAGTTTTGATTGGCACTTCAGTGCAGGAGAAATATACTGCACCTCATGTCCATCAGGTCCATCAACACACATAAGGCAATGCAGATCACGCTTTAGGAAGTGCACCTTCACACTGATCAGAAGACGCATTCAGTGAGACACAAGTGGTCTCATAATATTGACTTCTCCGTCAGTTAAATTAGAATTGCAAGATATAAACTGCGAGATATAAACATGATACTGAGATAAAAAGTTTTTTTTTTTTTTATAAATAAAGGTAATTGGTAAAGGTAACAGTTGAGTTTTTAAAACTTGAAATAAATTTTTTTGTCAGAATGAGTTATCCAGTACTTTGCTCACTTTTTTCATGGAAGTCAGAATTTCAAGATATAATCTCAACTGCGAGACAAACACAGCTGAGAAAAATTGAGGGAAACTCATAATTTTTTTTGTAAAGGGTAACTTTTTAACTTATAATTCTGAGCATTCTCACAATTGACTTATAAACCAAAGTTTATGTAAGTTAACATCTTGCAATTGACTTGAGAGATATAAACTCAATTTAGATTTTTCACAATTCTGACAAAGTCAGAAGCAAGAGGTTAACTTGCATTTGCTGTAAAAGCCTGAACTATGGAATAAAAAGGCACAATTACCTTTATTTTTCGAATAAAACAAGTGACTACAATCTTTTACATTAAGTTATAAATTCTTTCAATTCTGAAGTTTTTCCTCAGAATTTCAAGTTTATATCTCGCAAATCTGAGAATTTCTCAGAAATGTAAGGAAAAAGTCAGAACTGTAAAATAAAAGGTATTATTTATTCTTGGTAGAAATAAGCTTTCATGCAGATCAGTGTGAAAGAGCAATATCTACCAGCAACAAGGTTTCTCATTAGTGGTAGCAGATACTGCCAATAAACATCCCAGAAGAACACAACTGCTGTCCACAGCAATACACAATTCTTCTGTCACAGGTCTTGAAAATCAAAATCAGTAAACTCTGGTTGTGTTAATATGGCACAACATATAAAAATAAGGATGATGGCCAGGAAGTGGTATCCAAACTCCAGCATTGTCAGATTGAATGGACAGCAATAAGGGCCAATGCCCCGTGTGATGATCTCAAGCGGCGATTGGCTAAAGCACACTGCGAGTCACTGACCCAGTGCTGTGACATCAAGACGACACGCCGTCCTGGTCCATACTGCTTCCTAACGCTTCAATGTCATTGCTTATGTCTGAAATCATGCGGTCCCATTCGTCGCCCTCAGAGGTGGGCGTTCCTTCATCCGATCCACCGGCGGCACCGTTTCCATTAGTGGTGGAGTCTGACGCAGAGCTTGTCGTGCGTTTGTAACGTCCAAAGCTGTCCGTTATGATGCCGCGGCCATCCTTCACGCCGATGGTTTCCAAAAAGTTCTCAAAGTGCTGGCTGTCCTTCTCAGGAATGAAAGGCCGCAGTCCTGGAGAGGAGAAAACAGAAGGGAATGTATCAACATAATGACCTATGAACAAATGTGAAGTCTGATGTACCATGTGTGTGTGTGTGTGTGTGTGGGGGGGGGGGGGGTTAACATTATCATGCTACAAATTTCATTATTTTAATGCAAGTAATTTTTTTACATTCATTGTTTTTTATTTCTATGTATATTTAATTTATTTTTATTTTGGTTTAATTTTATTTAATTGTTTATTAAATACCTGCAAATTCACAAGAGGTCAAAAAGGTGACATAGTTCGGAATATGACCTTTGCGACAAAAGCTACTAGTTTGCAGGTATGTTGTTAATATTTTTTATTTCAATTAATGAAAGCAAATAATAGTTTTAGTAAACAACAACAACTCTGCATCGACATGATGCAAATAATGTTAAAGTTTTGCATATAAAGTCATTGAGCAACGAGTAATCCATTAAAAAACAGCTATGTTTAAACAAATTTAACATCCCAACATGTAACTAACCCAGGAGGAGGAACTTCCTGCTGTCTCCGTAAAGCTGACGCAGGTTGATGCAGAACTCATGGATGGAGGCTCCGTTTCTGTACTCACGTAACAGTGTGGCAAACTGCTGGATCTCCTGAGATGACAGCTTTGTCCTCAACTATAGCAGAGGATGACAGGAAAGCAGTGTAAAAACTGAAACCCGAAACGCATGATGGGATCATTTATATAAGCAAAGACGAATTACAGACTTTAACAACAGACATTCAAATGTATTTTTATACACTGTACTCTACCACACAAACACTCACTGTGGTCATGTAGTCTTGTAAAAGCTCAGCAGCTGTTGTGCTTAGTTCACTCTCACTGGCTGTTATGGTTTGTGGTGAGGCTGGGGAGGGGCTAGAGCAGTGTCCCGCCTCTAGAGAGCTTTGGAAAGTACTGAGATTGGACAAAAACACAATGACTGCTCAATTCGAGAGATAAAATGGCACATTACTGCAGAGGTCGGTTGAAGCGATACTCACAATGTGCTCGCCTCGGCCTCAAACACTTCTTTGACATCTTTGCTCGAGGAGTCCTCTTTTATTGGGAAAAAAAAAGAAAAGTATTTAGAAATATTTCAAGTCAGGGTGATATTAACAGCCTAAGCTTCATGAAGCATAAATATGATTCCAATAAATCACCCCCAAGTTGAAATAGTTATGTGAAACTGACTGTGGTCTGTGGTTTTGGGCAAGTACAAATTTACTGGGAAATCCCAAAATGATCTTGCCATTAAGCTCAGTAAGCTCTTGCCTACTCACCGCTGCAGATCGAGAGATGCCTGATGGGTGTTGTGGCTCCATCAAAGATGGCCCTGTCCAGGAAGTCAATGGTGGACTCAGTGTAGACGATCTGGAAGACTTGACTAAGTAGAAGACACAGCTCCTCTGCTGCAGCCTGCAAAACCAGAGCTCATGATAATCAAACCACTGCTGCCTTTACAATAGCAGTAGTTTTTCTAAACTTGTCTGTCACTTGTTTCAGAATCCAACCTTATTGTCGACAGCCAGCACAAGCAGGCAGCAGACCTCCACAAGCACAGCGCCGCTCTCCGAAAGAGAGCTCAGAGTGGGAGATTTTGACATCTCTGTACTATGACATGGAGAACCTCCGGGCTCCCGAGCTACAAAACGCAAATCATACCCCATGGTAAGAATATCTAAAATTATTTTCAAACATTATCCTTAGAATCTTTTTTCAATTTCCGTGTTCTGTTGCACTTTTGGTGTTAATGTTCATCCACATTACTGCGTACCTGTTTTTAGCACCACGAGGTGGAGTGAGTCGTCTCTGATGTAGGACACAGCTGCGATGTCATGAATGGGTACGCGGAGAATGATGTCTTCTCCGTCGCGCCACATGAGCTTCACATTGTATGCCGACAAACTGACAACAGCATCCTGCTCTGATGTCAGCTGCCCTGCCAACTGATGAGACTTCTGCAAAACACATTAGAGAAGCAATGTAGGAATTTATCTTCCAGAACAGACAATGTCATTGGCTATTACTCTTACCCTGGCATTGTCAATAAGCTGTAAAACCTCTGTGCGGCTGGAGGGATTCAGATATCCAGGAACTGAGGTCAGCTGTCCCAGATACTACAAAAGTAATAATAAAAATAATGAAAAACATTTATATTAAAAAATATATATAAAAAAAAAATGGCAAGAAAAAATAAGGGGAAAAGGGATGCAACCAGAGACTGCACTACAAAGTTCTTTTATTTTATTATTTTTGTCTAAGGAGCTCAAGAATCTGGGAGCAGCAGTGCTAAATAACCTGCCACCCATAGAAGCCCCTAACTAGCTACCTAGGAAACTAAGGGAGGGAGGGTAGAAATCAAAGGAGTTGATATAAATGTTGGTATTATCAGCATAACAGTGGAAACCATGGTGCCTCGTTATCTGTTGAAACAGATGCATAAACTGCAAATAAAACCGGACCAAGTATCGAACCCTGAGGAATGCCTTAGGTTGATTAGGTAAAGGTTTTGTAAAAATAACAACTTGCTGCAATATGGGATCCTGTGAAGAGCTTGTGGCAAACACTGTCAAATGCAGAGCTTGAATTCAAAAGAAGAATATTATGATAACTGAGGGTTGACTCTTTTACATGCTTTTAACTTTAATTGGAGACACTGCCTTTGATGGCAAAAGCAAAAGATTTGGGAAGGGTTTTCTCCCCCAAACAAAATGGGAAAATGAGCACATAATACAATAGCACAAATAAGAATGTGAGTAATACCTTAACTTCCTTCTCAATGTAGTCATTGAGCAGAATGTCTGGGTCGATACGGTGATCTGGGAGAGAGAGGGAGAAGGTGTGGAGGGCCCTACGCTCAGTGGACTTCTCTAGAGTCTTCTTATCTCTCACCTTCTCTCCTTTCAGAAACACCCGCTTGAACGGAGACACAATACCTGGCTGAAGAAAGAAAGAGAGAAAGAGAGAGAGAGAGAGAGAGAGAGAGAGAGAAAGGAAATCACATCTCAACCAGAGGAATTAAAAAACACAAGAGCTTTTTCAGTGAGACCATAATTTTATGAGTTTGGTCAGTGGCTAGCTGGACCAAAATGTTTCTTGCTGATGCCTTTCTGATTCACTTCAAACTGACGACATCTTTGAATTCTGTGTTCTGGACTGATGGGGCAACTATTACAACAATCCCAAGTCTGTAAATACATCAACCTCCATGGAAGTGCAGGTTATACTGAATCAATTTTATTCTGAATTAAGTTACTCTGAATCAAATTTAATCAGAAAGAAGTTTATTATAAAACATTCAACATAAATCAGCAAAATAGATGCATTAACACTCTGTCCTTACCCTTCAAATGTACCACTGGCTTAAAAACAACACCACAATCAACTAGTCTCAGCAGTACATTGGCTTGAGGGCTTTTATGAAACCCTATACCTTTGCGAAGCATAATGAGATCGACATTCATGGAAAAAGAATGCTACTTACTCTGTGGTAAACTTAACCACTAATGTCAGCTTGCTATCCAAAATAAAAGTCTCTAAGCTCTTGGAAGTAGTTAAGGCTGAAACCTAGAGGTGGACTGAAAGTTTAAAATTACATTTAAGAAATAGAAGCAAGAGTTCTGCGAGCCCTACCTCTGTCTCCATGATCAGTCACTTCGACAGCACAATGGAAACTGGCGGCGCACAACAGTTGTCCTATGCAACCGTCTGTTGCGCTCTGCTCTCAAAACAGGTTGCATGTGGCTTGTGACAAATGAGGGCTAACTCCCTCAAAGCAGCAAAAGAAACCACACCCCATGACACACACGCGTCCTCAAACACATACTTAAGCTATAGTTCATGCAATCAGGAAGAACAGAAACCACCATTTCCTGTGATGAAACACCCAAACAAAGTATTAAAAAGGTTGTAGAAACTGCAGTCCTTCTATAAAATGATCTCCAGTTATTCCATTCTGTTTAAATAACTGCTTTGAGTAAACAGTACTACAGGTGTGTCACACTAGAAGGTGCTAAATACAGGGCTAGGTGGGATGTAATTAAAAGATGAACTTGGCCTAACAAAAATAATTATACCACTTCGAGTACAACAACACAAACAGTCTAGAGGTCTCTTCAAGTTGTTCAAGATCAGTCCAATCACACATTATATTGAATTTAGTAAAATTATAGCACATCTATGTGTGTTATTATCTATAGATAATAAATAAATATCATTTTTTTCACAATATTAATTATTCATTAATATTGTACTATAACATTTTATTATAGGCCTGGCCTAAAATGCAAATCTACTTCTATACAATATTTAATTTGGGGGGTCTGCTCCATTTTATATATTCACCAAGGAGTCTTTGTCCTGAACAAGGTGCAGGTGCCCTGATATAAAGTATTGAAAACCATCCCATGGAGCCAAGTATATCAAAGCTAACTCATAATATTAGAGGTTTTCGTGTATGAGCAATGAATCTATGATATATTCGGTCTCAGACAAGCCTAATTCGTTTGCATACTAAATTATTGAACAGTCAAGCAAGGAGACGCTAAAGGAACATCAACATTTCATGAGCTCGTGTCCTTCTGAAATTTCAGAAAACAAGGTGAACAGGTGATCCTCACCTGGATTTAACAGAAATACCCTTCAAAGGTTTGGTGCCAGTAAGATTATTTAAAAGAAATTATTACTTTATTCAATTCAGCAATTATTTATTAAATTGATCAAAGGTGACAGTAAAGACATTTGAGTCATGGCACTTAAAATGTAAAATTTTAATTTCAGAAGCTAAAATTTTTTATCTGTCAATTGATTTTTCTGAAGAAAGATAAACATTTAAATATTGTCAATGTATATTTACAGAGTAGAACAATATTTTTTTTTAGAGATTGTCTGGTTTATTAGTAAAATATGTTGACTTCAGCAATATTTGTTGCATTATGTGCCAATGGTGATCCTTCAAAAATGGGGAAAAGGCATTTTTCAAGTTTTTGCTGCAAAGTTCACATGCCTGTAACTCAATAAGTATTAAATATATCTTAATGACCTTTCACACATTGGGTCTTAAAAACATTGCTTTTGGCATCTTCATTTTTAAGGCCCTATATTCTTCATTCATAGAGATACTGTCATTTCAGTTTGGCTCCAAAAGTAAATTCTTAAAGTGTACACATTTAAAGACCATTTGAACAGTCAGTTAGTTTAAATTGAAAAATATATTATATATATATATATATATATATATATATATATATCTCACCAATATTAAACTATTTGAATGGTAGATTATATAAAAAGATTTTCTTGCTTTAAATTCAAGGTTATTTATTTCAGGTTTTACAAATGCCTCTGTTTAACAAGCAATCACAATAAAAAATATTACTAATATAAAATAAATTGCACACTGATTTTGACAGTAAACGACTCAATGCCTCCAACCTGTGGTCACTTGAGGAAACTGATTCTCTCTGCTGAATCAGACTACCAAAACATTCATTAACACATAGCTGCATTAATAACGACTGACAGCCTGACCGTTGAAAGATTACACATCATTCTACTGCGTCTATTACTCATCATTTGCTTTAACTGAGGGAAAGCAAGCATCTGCAGCACAGCGGTGGTTAAGAAGCAGACACAGGGGGCGTCACTTCCTGTCTCAATCTTTGGAGAACCCAACCCAAGTCTGAGCTTGGCACAGAAACACCTCCCCTACAAAAACACTGATCTGACAGGAAACCTCACGTCAGAAGAACCCTGTCTGTGATCCTGCAAGTCCTCACATCAGATAATGTGTTCCTGCAGGCCTGTTAACTTCATCATCAGACAGAGGAGTACACAGACTCAATATAGGGTCAAAGGGGAGACTTTTAAGGTCTGATCATTTGATTTGAGCAATTAATGCTAAAATAATGTGCCAACTGTACCCTGGCTTAATTTTGAAGCTGTACTCAAAAAAATAAATAAAAAAATAAAAAAAATAATATCACAAACACAGATTTGTAGAGCCATTCCCACAATTAATAAACATGCTCACAGCTAAAATGTAGATGCTATCATTAATAGTAATAATAATAATTTACATTTTTATATGTTAAACATACATACAAACAAATTTTGTATTTTTTTAGGATTCTAAACAATTTATTTTGTTAATATTATGTATAAAATATTGTATACATGCATGCTATATAGATACATATATGCATGTATACAATTTTGTTGGACAATGCTGCGATACTATGGCTGTAGTTTATGAATCTTTGATTGTTCTTCTGCTACTAATTGTTTTAGTTGTTGTTGTTTTTCTTTATAAATAGACAGTACAGATTAGAAAACGCAGGTACAGATTATCGCATCTCAATTATTTTTCTACGGGACCATAGGGTCTCTGTAAATCTCTGAAACACTAAATGCCATAAAGAATTCCAGAAGAAAATGACAATAGACCGAAATGTAACAATTACGTGAGTCACACGCTGAGATTCTCAGGTTATTTTGGGTGATGCGCCTTACGTAAACCACCAGCAGTTCCCCTAACGTTACTAAAGTAACGACAAAACACACAGAGACTCCTCTAAATATCACCAGTGTGAAGAATAAAATGAGGGTGTTTTATGAGTCTGAAAAGAGCTAAAACAGCTGTTTATCTGTGGTTAGGCCAACACATTTCATCTAACGTACTAACCAGTTTGTGGATCATGCGAGTAAACTTTCAGGATTTTACGATGTTTGCTTACCTTTTTTACTTTCTTTACGTCATCCTCCATCTCTATGTAGAAATGCTCTTCATTTTAATTGTATTAGACGCAGTGATGTGCACGAGTTCAGTGTCATCTGCCTCAAACACTTCCACCGAGGCGTGCTACCAATCCGAACTAAACAAAACACCGCTCCAGACAAACGACTAACCTTCTCAACCGTGATTAAAAAATAGGGATATATTCAGAAGGGGACAGAGACCTATAAGATGTCATAAAATAAAACAAAAACAGCAACAAACTTTTCAATCCTGCCGCCATTTTGGGCGTAGGACGTCTACCCACAGTGCTTTGCGGGAGAAATAGAAACCTCATAAGTACATATTAAACTACAAACTAAATGGTCTTATTCATAACCCATGAAAATGAAAGATTCGCGTCAGTTTAGTATGTTTTAGATTTAGCATTTAATCGTAAGTAATAGTAATACGTTCTAGTACAGTGGCTCTTTAAAGAGGGGACTGGGGCCCACTAGAGGGCCTCAGCAAACTCTGAAAAAGACTACAAAAAGACTTAAATCATATAATTACAGCACTTTACCTGAATTAAAGTACCACAAACATCTCAGAATGCTTATTTTGAACATGTAATGTAGCTAACATAGCCTACTTCTAATTTAATCTGTTCCTTCGTTTTCATTTGTCTTTGTTTATGGATTTACTAAATTAGCTATTTTAGACTATTGATATTTCATCTGTTGTAACCACCACCAAAGTAAAAAAGTTATATTGTTAATCAGATCCCCCCAGCCCTGAATGTGGTTACATGATTGGATGAACAAGTTATAAACTGTGAATACATTAGTGTTTCATAAATTCGATTGAGGATAAAAATGAATTATAATAATGTAATATCTTTATTAAACAACAATTTGTTACTCTGGGAAATCTATCTCTATCATATCAGTATACATTCACATACACATCTGAACATATACATTAGTATATAACCACTTTGATCTGTCATTGGGCAAATTCTGCATAAACATAAAGCATACAGTTTTGTATATATGTACTCACTTTCAAATACTATACTTATTTTTCCATTCTTCAGTGATGAACAGTCTCATATATAGGTCTACAGTAAGGCTCAGCATATTCTTTTTTGTTTGTATGATATTCCCTTTTTCACCTAAAAAAACCAAAGTTTACAAAATCAACCGTAGCACCATATGTTGTCAGTATTAGTAATATTTTCCCCCAAAAAATAAGGTCTAATGCATTACCAGACATCAGGTTTGTTCTCAAATAATGGCAACCAAACAAAACTATTCACTTTCATTTGTATTTGACAACATCAAATAAATCTTTTTTTTTTTCTCAACATAAGTAATAAGTACAGTCAGTTATGAAAAAAAAGAAATGTTTTACAGATAGTAGCAAATCATTTGCTTAACTTTGTGCCCTCTTTCTTTAACAGCCCGTGTGAGAAATACAATGACGATCTAACACAATCTGTTTTACAGGTAATTTACCCGTGTCCAACAGCATGGATAACAACTCTAAAATCAGCAGCAATTCATCTGATAACCATAATCATTAATAAGATCATTTCCAACAAAATATACAGCCAGATCTACAATAACAGAAGAAATACACATAGGTTTAAGACATAGAGATGACAGGAATATACAACACAGCAATCACCTTCTATATGTTTAGCGATCCCTTTTTTACCAGTAGTACTTTTAGGCCTGTATAGATGAATGTCAAAATGATGCATTTTCATCTTTTTTTCTCTTACGAGAAATCCTAGTGCAGATTCTAAACGCCTAAACATATTTTTTAAAAACTAAAATACATAAAAATAAACCAAAAATTCGGGGAAGAAGTAAAAAAAGAAACATATTTGCTGCACCGATGCTTCTTTGTACAGCTTGAAACATAATAAATGGCACCATATTTCAAAGAGAGATGTTTGGCTGTAAACTGTGTTGAGGTGCTTGTTCTTCCAGAGAGGAAAGAGTCCGTGAGCTTAAAGAGGCAGGTCTATCGGACGGTGGCCTTGCTTAGTGAGCCACAACAGGGGTCCTGCGGTCCACATTCGTGGTAGCACCTTTAGAATATGTTGAGAAGCACCAGGTCAAGAAACAAAAATGCACCGTTTTGTGGTTGTTTCGTCATCAGAACTTTTGGCTCTATATCAATACTGATCATTGCGGAACCACTGTACAGAACTGGACTGGATGAGCGTGTAGAGGACCCAGGAGCGATGGGTGGGGCGTTTCATTGAAGTAAACATGCACATGTGTTGGAGGGGTCACCATAGGATGCATTTTGCGGGCATGCTAAGAATCCAAAGGATGTAGAAGCAGTCTGAAGATGGTTCAGCACTAGAGGCCTTTAAAATGTGTCTAATGCCATCCCAGGTTTTAGTTAAAATATTCAATCCAGTCAGCACCATATTTACGTACCCCCATTTTTTTTCTATTCTTATTGGTCTACACAAATTTTTTCTTTTTTTTCTTCTTTTTTTTTGCAGGCATAAATCCATTTGGCTAGACATTTTTGTTCACAAGACAAACGACAGAGAGAAAGATTAACTTGTTGGCACTACAGCTCATTCGTTTCGCAAGACAGAGGAAGGCATAGACAGAGGTACATTAACAATCATTAAATAAATTGCTAACTTCATCATAACTGTCATTTAGTACCCAAACAAGCCAAATCTCATTCCTTTTTCGCATTCGATCAGAAACAAAACCCTTGAGAATAGTCGAATGGAACCGGTCTGTGTATTTCATCTTCAGGAAAAGTGTGGAACCCAACATTCAAGTAGATGTTAAGTATTGCCTTTAAGTTAATTTAATAAGCAGATCATTTCGTTTTGCAAAGATTTACCTAGAGAGCACTTTTTGAGTGGGTACGGGACAAAATTGACTGGCTTGTTACAGTACTGAGTGTGAAATATGAATGGAGACAGAGACACTGGCATTGTTGTTTGCTGCACTGGCTGCCATGGCTGCACAGAAGCACCCAAAAAGACAAGGCACCACAAAGAATCAGATATTAGAGACTGGTCCCACATACCCATCCCACCCTCCACGTCTACAAATGGCAGCATGAATTTAACATAAACAAATCTGATGCGTAACTCATTTGACTAGTAAGACAGTAATCTAAAACGAACCAATTGGGAATTATATGCATGCTGTGCAGGTTTGGATTTGTTGCAAATCCCGCCCCTATATCTGATCAAACGTGGCAATGTTGGTCACTACACATCATGCTAGTGGAATAATAGAAGAAAATATCACAGTGTAGTTGAAAATATCACCTGAACTGTCTTTCCTCAAGTGCGTTAGCGGTTACCGATTCTGTAATTGGACTATGAACGTATCATGGGATGCCAGGCAGCCGAGTCACGCAACCGTAAAAATGAGTAGTCGTTGCACACGTCATAGTGTTAACAGGGTTGGTGATATCCCAGCAAACAACAATGCATTTATGTGCCAAGCACCTACAGGAGTGGAATATCGGTGGCTTTTTAGGCACTGGAAGGGAACAGGGAACAGGAAATGGAGCTGTTGCGTTCGTTTGCTTAAACTGAAAACCTGATATTGCGAAGGTTACGGTATATTGATGTTTTGGAATGAGACTTGCATGAAATCACCTGCCCGTCCCCCATTCCCTTTGGCCAGGCTGTAAATCCAAGTTGTTATCTTGAAACATAGTCAAATATCCTAAAATAACACTCGCATGAGAGCGGTGGAGGGGTCAGAGCAGCAACCAAGGATGGAGCTGAAGATGTAAGACCTACAAACCAAAGTCACATGCATACACACACTTGAATACACACACTCACTGATAGCTATTTTCTATCCTCATGTTCTTTTCCATCCCTGGCAAAACAAACCCTCCACATCGTCAACTACAACCGATCTGAAGTCTGCTTGGAATATTTCAGCAGGCACAAATGGGGTTTGTAGCAGCCAAATGCGGTGAAACTTGGCATCCCATGTTAATTTCTGCATTTATCTCGCCTGGATGCTAAACAAAGCATAGAAAAAAAATAAAATTACCTCAGCCTTCACAGAGCAATTCATTCTCAACTGAATTGATGAAATCAGGGGAATATTACCTCAGGATTGGAGGTAAACAAGTGGCTTTTTGTAGAGGTAACCCTCAGGTTCGTTCTAAGTGCACCATATATAGGATACAGAAAAAAAAGAAAAACAGAAAATGGGATGTTTAATTCAATCTTGCACATTAGAAACCCTCATTCGTTGGTTGGCACCTGGCAACCTAGTCAATCTTCAATATGTGCAACCTTGGCATGCATTCGATGGTGGTGTATAAACTTAGCTAATTGCAGGCAAAAGCAACACCTTTTTCTCCAAACATTTCAAAGTACATTTTCAAAAAAATATTGCACAATTCAAATAAAGAACCTTTTTCTTTTATCAAAAATGAGTATAGTACATTTTGAATGCGAATGGTATACCATTAACACATGTAAATGTGTCATGGTTCTTCACCTTTTAAGAAACCATTATCCTTTTTCTGAAGAAAAGGTTTAAGTGGAGAGAAAAATGCAATTTTGTACAGGGAATGATGGAGGAGTGCTAAAGGTTAGAGTTGAGCACCACACACTGCAAATATTTCTGTTCAATATTACATTGTAAAAATGGTAACAAGCAATTGTTACTTCTCTAACCCTCAAAAATAACTTTGATCTAGTCTATTTCATTATGGTTTGTTTAGTCATATAACTTAATATTTTTCCTTGAATAAAACCAATGGATTTGCATGTTAAATTCACATTAAACACATTTTGTAAATTATATGACAAAATAGTTGTTTATTTTTTATGTGTTTGTGTTTATTTATGGAAGGACTTAGGAAATATGTCCTATTTATTCTTTCTAGCGTTCATCAGTTGCTCACATGTAATATAAATGGGTTAAATATATCAGTGTGCCATATATATAAAAAATAATAATCATATGCACTACCGTTTAAAAGTTTTTGTGGGAACCATGATACATTTTTTAGGATTCTTTGATTAAATAATAGAATAGAAAAGTTGTACTGTTTACTGTCACTTTTGATCAATTTAATGCATCCTTACTAAGCCCAAACCTTTGAACGGTAGTGTATATAAGAAAATATGTCCCATTTTTTTAGACATAGCAGTCATAAAGTGCATTCTCACATACTACAGATGGGTTAAAAAAAATAGTGGGCCATATTTAAAAAATTCAAATATTCAACTCCCTCAGATTACAGAGCTGAAGATTATCACATCACTAGTGAGATTCAGTATGAAAACAAGTGTTAAGAAAAATATTAAGGCCCTTGATGATCAAAATAGTGGTGGCAGTGTAATATGGTAGGCCGTCACCAAAATTTAACACCAATTTTTACATATCATCGCATTTTATTTGAAAAGTGATTGTACCTTTTTGGTGCACTTTCCAACAATTTCAAGCCTCTTCCCCCTTTACCAAAGGAGAAAAGGAGTGGGTCATCATGTGCTATTTTTGACAATCAAATGTGCTTTTTAGTGTCTAGCTAATATTAACTCATTTGCCATCTTTAAGATCAGTTGTCACCACAACTGCCTGGGAAAAACGTAGGCACAAAATGGTAAAAACTAAATCAGAATGAGGATGCTAAAGACTATGTTCCTCCATCATTCCCATCATACACATCAGAGGCGACAGGGCCACACACACCATCAAACATACACATTATTTGAACATTCACACCATAGTAACCCAAACTAGGGAATGTTGTATTTCGGACTATTTGTTCTCCAACTCTATACTGTGTTAGTCAAAATATATGATGAATATTCTCCATTTAGACTCTTTTAGATGCACTCTTATAGCTTCAGAGCACAGCTAAATAAAAACTCTGAAGAAAAAGCACCAAGGGAAGTGGAGAACCAGAGAGGGCATGATAGAAAAGAAAGAGCGGCATCGCACACCTTCACAGGGAGGACTCGTACTGGAGCAGCTCGTAGAGGAGGGGTCCATCCCTGTACCTGATGCCCACCGCATTGGGGCTGATGTACTGGAGGATGTTTATGGTCCGCCGCAAACGTCGGTCCACAAAGTGAGCATCCCAGGCTGGGTAGCGCTTCCTGGGCATGTCGATCTTGATGAGGGGCCCCTCGGGGGGGATGGGCCGACCTGCCGCATCATTGGGCTCTGTGGATCTCACCTGGAACACTGGTAGACAAGTGTCTGTGGCAGCCTCCTCTGGCTCGCTGTAGTCCCCTGAAGCCATCCCCCTGGTCGGGGTGGCTTGGGAGCCCCGAGGCCCCGGAGTGGGAGCCATGGGCTCAGCCTCGGGTGGTAAGGGGAGGCCCCAGAGCAGCTCAGCACAGCAGGAACTTGCCAGCACCCTCAGTCGGGGCCCCATGGGATGCAGGACGCCGTAGTAGAGGACCATACAGGCCACTCCGGAGGCAAAGCACAGGAAGACGCCGCAGAGGGCGGATGCAGCGTAGGAGTCGGTAGTGACCGGGTCTCTGTAGGTGTACCACAGAGCAGTAAGGATGGTATTTTCCACCAGCACCAGTGAATAATAAACCACCATGCGGAATCGGGTCCTTCCCTCCTTGACGTTAAACCAGCAGAAGACATAGACCACGCCTACCACCATGTTGAATAGCACCTCTTCCCACTTGGACATACAGAAGTCGGTGCCTCCGTGGATTACCCAGAAGGCCATGGCACACCAGTGCAGCACCACAAAAATGCCAAAGTAGATGTGGAAAACTGAGGCAAAGAGGGCGAAAGATAGAGCCCGAGAAGAAATGGTGAAGAAACGCCACAGAAGATGCACCAGCGCTCCCCGGTAGCTCATGCTCTTTTGGTCGTCGCGGGAATCACGCAGAAGCTTGTGGTACGAGGCCAGAACCCAGGAAAGAGAGAGGAGAGACGCGACTGCTGACACACCTGGACAACAGAGAGACATACAATTATTCTTATTCATTATGCAACCATTGCTTGTTTATAGTTGCAATTTATATGAATATCTTTAAAAAATAATGTAACATGTAATGTAATAATGTAAATAATGTAACTGTAATGTAACTGTATTGTGAGTAAATCATTTTCTGGAATTTTTCATTTTTACATGATAAATGGACAAGTATCAGGACTACAATGAACACATTAAAGTGTGTTTCAAATTCCAGGTTCTAATCTGTCTGTTATTCTAACACACTGCAATCTTTGAAAATTTTCTGTGTGTCAAAAAAGAACAAAATCATAATGCATTATATATGTACTGTGATGAATAACATTAACTGTCTGCATCCAATAATGCTAATGAAAAGCATGCTAACACATACAAACAGCATCAATCATTGTCTTATCATTTCTACAACACCTGCCTACCATTTGTTGCAGCCATTTTCCAAAACACACCTCTTTCTTGTTCTATATAAGACGTTTATCATTCATTCTGCTGAGCTCAGACTTCATGTTCATAAAGGCATCTGCACGGCTGGCAGTGCTGTCACCTCAAACGTAAGAAATGGTCTTACGGCTCAGATTATCTGCTGCACAGCAGAAAAAACAGGCTCCCCACAAACACAGTTGATCATTTCAAAAGTCTCAGCCAGGGAGGGCCTTATTCTCAGAATCATCCACAACTCAGCCTTTTTTTTTCCAGATGCACAGTATACATTTTCCATGATGTGTCTGGTTTTCTGAAAGATTAAGAGGGTTGTTGGATGTGTTGATAAATTAATACAACACAAAGCTGAGAGATCCAGTTGGCCATATACTATTGTCACTTGAAAAGCTAACCTAACTGCAAATTTTGGCCATGCATCATGTTGTTACAGAGCCTTGAGTTGCACTCATAAAAAATTAAAGGTACATTTCCAGTAGCATTTCTAATCAGGGGATGTTGCTAGAGCATGCAATGCATGTGACAAATCACCAACAATCAATTTGGAACAACTCACACTACTGAAATTATTAACCTATAATTGCATTGTGCTACACCAAAATAACAAAATATTAATTCATGAGTAAATATATCTTCTGAAAGGTATAAATTGTGTCACATTCTTCTTGCCAAGGTTTCAGGGTTATCCCAGTGAAAATGATACATCCAAAAACATTCATCATTGACACACATAAGCAGTTCTGTTCAAAATTTCAGTGGTCTCAGTACAGAGCCTAGAGGCACTCCTTACACTGCAGCGTTTCTGCCCGGTTCTTCTGGATCATGATGCAAAGCTGGAGAACCAGCTGTGGAGCACTTTCCAGAAATGTCTCCAATAGACGGAGCATGTTGACATCGGCATACTCGTACATCATGGCCCAGTAGAAGCGTCGCTGGTTCTCCTTTTGTCTGCGGCTCTGGATTCCAAGATACATTGTTCTGATGTACCTGCAGAGGTGCAGATGCAGAAGAGAAGGAAAGAAGATATAGAATAAAGCTGGAATATACAGAGAAGGAATTTTACAGATTACATTTCAGATATAAAAATGACAATAAAGAAAAAGGGAAACAGAGAAACACAAAACAAGGGGAGGGATCAGATAATCAGACTGATATCACACATTCATTATGGATATACATCCTCTGTGAGTTTATGACCTTGTGGGATATTTTATATTCTTCAAACCAGTGTTGTGTTGGGGAGGAATTAAAAGTAGTGATGGTGCTACTTTTACATATTTTTTTATGTGTGACAGCATCTCAGCTGTTCTCCTAGTAGTGTAGCTTTTCTTGTAACAATCTACTACACTAATGGTGTAGTGTGAAAATGCACTTTGCTGTTTTCTCACATTGTTGCACAAAGTTTTGTTACTGAGATAGCTAAGGCTAGAAAAAAAAGAAGGGCTCATAAAAGCTGAGAAATGGCACATCCGCAAGCAGAATACAGAGGTAGGAAGGCAACAATCATCTGAATCCAATGATCATCTCACATCTTTTATACTAAGAGTTTCTATTCCATGACAACTGAGTGAAAAAATGTTAAATGCATAGTAAAAGTGTGTTTGGTGGACCGCTTGTGTGTAAATTAGTGCTGTCAAATGATAAATCGCAATTAATCGTTTGACAGCACTAGTGTAAATGTATGTTTTTAGCCAACTTTTTCCTTTTCCGTAATTTAAGGGAGAAATTAGTATAATTACATATACACGTATTCACATTATTACCAAAGCTCTCTCTATTTTGTTGGAGATCATTAAACCGTTATGATCAGAAGTCTGTCTGAAATCAGTCATGCGCAATGTCTGCCTGCAAAGTCATTGCCTGATAGGGCAATGAGGTAACAAGTCAGCAGCCTAAAGCTTTCAGGCACAGTCACTGTCTTTGTTATTGAGTCATTTGAATCAGTCACTCAGCTGATTCATTTAACAACGCAGCTTCATTCTGGAACAAAATACCACTACTGTGTGTTGCTCAGAGACACGACAGTTGATTATGCTGTGTCTTCTTTTGAAACTATTTCCATTGGTGGAGCAATAATTAATAATAATAATAACAAATATTCTACATAAATATTATTTTTGCTCCCAAACATTCACTTAACATGTTCATTAGGATATATTTTATGTGGTTTTGTTTTGCAATCAGTAGTGTGTGATAACTGGAAGTGGATGGTTATTCCAGCAAACATACAGACTGCTAATCTTGTCCTATCTCTTCTCATCCTGTGTTAAAGACACCACTATGTACCATTTGGGACAGTGGCCGACGGGTGCCTGTCTAGGCAGGGATGGAGACAGTCAGGGATTGATTATCTGTGATCTTGAACTTGGATGATCTTCTAGAGCTCAACACCATGGATTCACACTATATTTATTGGAAGGCAAACATTTCTCTCTCATTTCTTACCCAAAGCTCATTTATGAAGCTTTCATGAGAGAAGCTGAGATACTTTAAGAACATATGAGCTGATTACATTCCGCCATAATGACACAGGACTGAGACTTTGAGGCCAGCAGGAGGTAAATAGGACTCACAGGCCCAGTATCTGAGAAAATTAAACTGCCTCCTAAAAAAAGTGTAATGATATGTCTACACCACTAGAGGGTTCACTTCACTGTTATGTAAAACAGGCTGTAAAACACAATCTGTAAAATCTGCAGACATTCTGTTACTTAAAGGTGGTTCAAGCTGTCTTTCTCAATACTACACATAAATTGTCCCTACTACCTTACATATATCATTAAATAGCTGTCCTGAGAAAACACAATTGTTTTTTTGTGATAGTCTACACATACCAAATAAATAAATTTAAATGCTATATATTTGTGTATTATAGTTAATTATTCAGATTAATGTAACATAATAATGTCATACTATTGTTTGTTGATCTGATTATAGTAGTTTTATACTTGTTTTTAAATTAAATATTTCTAATTTTTTGGTATTCTAAATTGTTGTGTAGAAAGCAAAACAACTAACAATCACTCTGTGGAAGATAATGGGCATCTGAATAAAGAACTAATATACAAAGTCAAAGTTACAAAATAAAGCTGCAATTGAGAAATATAAAGCTGCAGTTACAAGAAATAACACACTCTTATGTCAATTCATAACTATTTTACATTTAGTGGGGACTTATGAATTCACACAACATAATTTGTGTTAAATATGATCTGCTTTCGCCCCAGTGAGGGTTAGATTATGGGCAATTGTTCATGCATTTTCTCAAAAAATAAAAAAGTGCATATTCAAACAAATTAAAATTATTCAAACTAATAAAATAGTTTAATTTAGATAAAGCTGCATAAAGCTGCAAGAAGTAAATTCAAAATTGAAAAAAGTTAAAGCCAACCTTATCATTTTTTCATTCTGGGGATGCAACGGCTTCTTTACAAAACACATAATCTAATCAATCTTGTTTTGAAAATATAAGCATTAATGGTACAGGTTGTAGGACCTATCACTAGAGGGCGCACTACCAAAACAATAAAAAATTGCGTGGTTTGATGACGCTAAGAAGGAGCGTGAAATTATGGGATTTCTTGTCTTCTACCCAATCGCTGACGGAAAATCAGACGGAAAAGATAAATCATGGATTTAACACAAGTTCAACGGTTTGCGCGAGTAGATTACATACAATGTCAATGCAAAGACGCGATCACACTATGGATCAGATGCATCCTTGCGCAGGTCTAGAGACGCGATGCCCCGCATTTGGCGTGTATGCCCCATAATACTAATCTTGTTGATCGTTATAATAGCATACGTTTTCTGTAAAGATAATAATCAAAACAACTTACCTGTCTAATAAAACAAGCGAAATCGGCATCTCTTTCTAGTTGAAGTTTGTCGCGAAGCTACTTCCGCATTTGTCCACGACACTGTTGTCACGTGATTTCAACGTCGGTAACAATTTTTTATGATTTCTAAGTTGGTAACAAAGGGGAACTAACGTCAATAACAGGCGACTGCACTGCCCCGTGTCACTGTTTAGAATGGGAATTTTCTAATGATTTACAAGTAGTTGGATACGTGGAGATATACAAGATGGAGATATTGTTAGTAATCAGCTGGACAAAATATATAACACTAGCCTATTGGTTTTTGGATATTTTACTGCAAATATCTTACAAATTGTACCTTTAAGGAATCAATCATGGGTCCAAATGACATGCATTTTTGTGAACTTCAAATCTTTGTTACAGAGAAAGCAGTGTAACACAGTACACAGAACGGACTATTGGGAAACACACACATTTATGCACAAACTTCAAAGTTAGTCACAGATGCCGTCCCACCTCCTTGGCTCCAGTCCATAGCAATGTTGACGAGCATAATCTCCTGCCATCTCGGCTCTATGTTTCTTTCATGTCTGCTTTTTCCATTCTGTTCACCCAATATGTTCTTCATGGTTTACTCATCCACACCGTCTGTAAAAGTGCACCCCGTCTCCCTCCTCTCTACCTCACTCTGGACCACCGAGCTGTGAAAGCTGCGTACATTACACTGAAATCTACAAAATCTCCTTTTTACTGTTTCAGGTATGGATTTTGAATGTAAAAACTCAGCAGCAGGTCCTATATCAGGATGAAAGGGGCAGCTGCTGCTTGAAGTTACTGTGACTTCACTTCTCTGGCTGCCATAACTGTGCCATCTGCTTGGAGCTACTTATACACTGAGAGCAGCTCACCCGCTCTGTTTACATACCAACTACTGAACTACATCACATTAAGCACAGAACATGGCTACAGCTGCTCTACAGTCACACACACAATAGTTTCACAGACGCTCTCTGCTCCTTAAAACCTAAATTGGTGTGAAACTCATTTTCGTGTTCATCCCCTTAGTAGTGACCAGGTATTTTATGTATTGAAAGTTAACTTGAACTTGCAACAATAGCTATTTAGCCTATAGCTAGTGAGCAATATAAATTAGCCTGTAATCAGTTTGAGTATTGGTGAACACTATAAACTAGCCATAGTTTTTCAAATTTATTTTTGGTGACGTTCTTGAAGTTATTGTATACATCTAATCAAAAACGAAATGATTCTGAAGAAAAACAGGAATACATATTGAGAAACTAAAAAGAACAATAAACATTTTAACGTCCCGTCGAGACTGTCCATCAGTTTTTCTCTTATGGCCTAGTTGTCTTATGAGGACTGTATACTGTAACTATATCTTGCACATTTGCAGGTTCTTCAGAAAATGCCAGCTTGTCTCAATGACTCTTGGGAATAGCAAGCTAAAGTGTGCCTTTAGATTTAGAATCGTTCACCGGAATGTGTTTTGAATGGAGCGTAATCTCTCTCTGCTGCTCGCTGCTCTCATGAAGCTAATTACTACTATAATCATCTTTGCATTCGTTGCAAAGCTTAATGGCTTCAACAGGAGCCGGTAATTATGTAAAAGTAGGAGTAACGTTTGGTGGCAAACATCACTAACAACAGCAACAAAAAGACATTCTTGTGCGCACCGGCAAAGCACATTATGTTTCTTTGTGAAAGTAAATTCTTCTAAACAGCCTGTGCTGCAACACATCTAAGCACAAAAAGTTGCAAGTGTTTTTCTCTCTGTTTTATTTAACATTATCTGAGGATTGTATGCCTATAAATCCCCTCAAGCTGTGTCCACACAGTCAGTGTTTGTATAACAAACTGATGTTAAGATGAAACTGAAGACCAACATACAGTGTTACTGAGAATCTGAAAGTAGTAACTAAAAACCATAAAAAAGCAGAACTCGACTAGACTCTAAACATAAATGTAAAAGATTCCCAAAACAGGAAAGAACAAAATGTACATTTAATAAACAAAGGCATTGTGAGGGCTATATAAATATCCTGTTGGGGTATTAAATACTTAATAAGAAGACTAAATGAACAACAACAAATGATTAAGCAAGAATAACCAACAACAATCTGACTAAACAAGACTGACCAACAACTATAAATGACTAGACAAGAATAACCAACAATCTGACTAAACAAGAGTGATCAACAACAACCAATGACTAGACAAGAATAACCAACAACAATCTGACTAAACAAGACTGACCAACAACAATAAATGACTAGACAAGAATAACAAACAACAATCTGGCTAAACAAGACTGATAAACAACAACCAATGACTAAACAAGACTGACCAACAACTATAAATGACTAGACAAGAATAACCAACAATCTGACTAAACAAGAGTGATCAACAACTATAAATGACTAGACAAGAATAACCAACAACAATCTGACTAAACAAGACTGACCAACAACTATAAATGACTAGACAAGAATAACCAACAATCTGACTAAACAAGAGTGATCAACAACAACCAATGACTAGACAAGAATAACCAACAACAATCTGACTAAACAAGACTGACCAACAACAATAAATGACTAGACAAGAATAACCAACAACAATCTGACTAAACAAGACTGATAAACAACAACCAATGACTAGACAAGAATAACCAACAACAATCTGACTAAACAAGACTGACCAACAACAATAAATGACTAGACAAGAATAACCAACAACAATCTGACTAAACAAGACTGACCAACAACAATAAATGACTAGACAAGAATAACCAACAACAATCTGACTAAACAAGACTGACCAACAACAATAAATGACTAGACAAGAATAACCAACAACAATCTGACTAAACAAGACTGACCAACAACAATAAATGACTAGACAAGAATAACAAACAACAATCTGACTAAACAAGACTGACCAACAACAATAAATGACTAGACAAGAATAACCAACAACAATCTGACTAAACAAGACTGACCAACAACAATAAATGACTAGACAAGAATAACCAACAACAATCTGGCTAAACAAGACTGATAAACAACAACCAATGACTAAACAAAAATAAACAACAACAATCCATAAATAAAAAAGGATGACTGATAACAACAACAACCAGTCAGTAAACAAGACTAACCAACAAAAAAACTATGATTAAACAAGACTCATCAACAACAACTAATGAGTAAACAAGACTAGCCATTGATTACACAAAACCGATCAACAATTTAGAACTAAACAACTAATCAATGACTAACCAACAATATCTAATGACTAAACATCCAAAAAACTAAAGTTAACTGACCAAGAGCAACCAGCAATGGGTGTCTAAAGATGAGCATTCAATAAAAACAAGATCTTATAAGACACAGAGAAACGGCAAAATAACAATAAAAATTAAGTACACAACTGTATGTTCAGAAATGAATCTTAACTTGCAAAATGATCTACATATGAAGGTTTTCTACACACGAGAGAGCTTGCTTGCACTTCTCTGAAGACAGATGATGTGTATTTGTGAAAGGCTGTCAATTTATTGAAAAGAGCTTGACTCTGCTGTCATTGTATGTCTGAATACATCATGCACAGAGCCCATTTACCACTTCACTGCATGAATCAGATTTCAGGGGACAAGTGGCAAAACTGCACATGCATCTGAAAAATGCAAAGTGAACAGGACGTTTCACCAGAGTTTCACCTGTCACAATGCCAACAGGATGAATGGTGTTACTTGCCCAGTTTTTCCTCAACAAGGAAAGGATCTCAAACCATGCAGCATTTCAGTGTTTCAGCTTCATTTCATCGCTCAATAATTCAGTCAGCTGACTGAAGGTGACGCAAAATGTTCCAGGGAAGAAGCCTGTCCGCAGGAAAGAAAAATCACAAATGAGATCTCAATTGTTTCTACACTTATTAGATAACATCATCAGCAAATGAAGACTTTTCTCCTGATTCTCTCATCTACTGATAAAAAGACTTTTAAATCTCTAATTTTATCAGATGTTCTGACGGCACCCATTCACTGCAGATGATACATTGGTGAGCGAGTGATGTAACGTTAAATGATGAATGAAAAAATATTTATTTCTTTAAATTAACACAAAACACAAGTGTGACATCACTGACACACAAAAGTTTGCAATCACGTCAGATTTCAATAAAAACACAAATTAAAGAGAAATGTCTAAAGATAAAATTGACACACAAAAGAATCCTAATCCATTAAATCTCCTAAACTTATAAAAGAGCAACCTCTGAGCAATAAAACGTCCCTCTGGGGGTGAAAAAATGTGAGATGGTGTGTCAAAGCTGGGAAGGTCAACTCCGATTTTCCATTAGAGGCCTGTCTGATTCAGGTGGGGCTCAAAGCGCTAGCCCTTAACATACATAATTTATCTCGCATTATTGTATGAAATGTAAGACACTGCACTTCTCATGCCTGAACACACCTTGAGCGGTGCCAGCAGAAGCCATGAATGTGAGCAAATGTTGACTGTTTCAGCCAGTATGTACATAAGATCCATTATTCAGACCTATGACTTCTGATCTTTGACAGGTGAAGAGAGGGAGAGGAGGAGAGAAAGAGAAAAAAGGCAGGTGAAGGGGCAGGGTGAGAGGAGATGTAAATTGGGTGAGGGGAGGGAGGCTATGGATCAATAGCTCAAGCTTTTCAAGAGCTGCATCATAACCAGAGCTAACATCTGGCATTCACTGACATTTTCTGTTAGCCTGGTAAATGTCAGGGGTGCTAACAAACAAACCCACCAGTATGCTCCTTGTCCCCCACACTCACATGCCCCTCAAATGTTGCAGCAGTGTGAACCCATGAAACCCCACTTGTGTGCTGTTGGCCTGCGCTCTGTATCCTGATTCCTGACTTGAATGGGAGGAGCAAATGAAGAGTTCACTGGCAGCCATGTAAGCATCCGTTCCTGCAATTTAGTGCTTCTGATGACAGCATGAGAGTTTTGGGGCTCTTAGTTCATGTGTGTTAGCTTTGAGCTCATTTATATGCTAATATTTTCCAACGTGGAAGTAAGCTATTTTCTTTGAATGTGCAAGACTTCCAAGACTACAAAATTAAAACTGCACTATTTTTCAAGGATATAAATAAATAGTTTTATTACTGAGTGAGTTCCAACAATCTTATGAAAAGTTATACCTCTTTAAAGTTTTGGTGAGTTTTAGCAAATAATTCCCAAATTTGACAAATTTATCCTTTAAAAAATACACACATTTAAAGGTGCTGTATGTAATAATAGCTGCCTTCAAATTGTGCAAATTGAAATTGCAAACTGAATTGAACTGAATTAAATTAAATTAAATTTAGCAAAAACTAACATATCACAATTTTTTTTACGCTCACATGAGGTGGATTTTCAGGCAATAAAAAAAAAAGAATATTTAGCAAAAATGCAAACAAGCAGTTTTTTTTTTTTTTTTTTGCATTTACAGGTCACATATGAAAGTGCCACTGGAGCTGATCACGACCACCCTTGACTATGCAATGCTTGTGTTCATACATTTAGTTCAGTGGCTGCGACATGTTTTCTGCTTCGCTAAAGACACATGCTTTTGTCTCCTTCAGTATAAAATAGTGGCTGCAGTGGATGTGATTTACGTAAACCTACCAATATCCACTACCATGACTTATTGTAAAAGGAAAAAAATAGATGCATAATATTGGTTAGTAGAAAAATCATCCTTTTGCAATAGTTTTTAGCGACATTTATTAAATATACAAATCTGTAATGGAAACGTAACAGTTTTAAATGGATTTTGCAGTCCAAATTCTAAATATTGTTTCTCCTGCCTCCTCCTCTGACTCAACAATCACATGCATTTCCAGATTGAGGACACACAACAGCATAAGTGATAATGGAAGGCTATGGGTCTGATACTGTGATTTGATTTATCCATGTTTTAATATGCCTCTGGTCACTGAGCTTTTTAGATGAATTCCGAGGCTCTTTAGGTCTGCTCGATAATCGATCTGTGATCTCTGACCCAGTTCATTTGCTCGATTCCATGGCTGCAGTATACTGTGTTTTCCATCAACTGGCAACCAGAGGTGTTGAATACTATTAGGTAAATTGACAGTAGGAGGATTCTAAAAGACCAAAACAAAAACAGACATTCTGACACAGAACACACATTTCAAAGTTGAATAACTGACTGTAGCATTGTTTTTCAGAGAAACAAATGTGCCTCTCTTCTAGAAGAATGAACCAAATATATATGTCTTAATATTTCTTTGAGATATAATGCTCTCTGGAATAAGAACATCCCCTCTTTCAAATATATTTTCTACTTCTGACTAGCAACAGCAAGCAGGACATCATTCACGACTGTGAAGTGAACAAAATGTGTTTTGCTTTTTAATAAAAAGGGCCCTTTGATATGTCCCACCCCAAATTTCTATTTAAATAAGAAATACTTAAACTCAGGAAAGAAAGATGCACTTGTCAAGTGGCATATTTGAGCACCTAAACCTTAACTTTCACTCACACAGAAAACCTCATCTGATTACGGTCGTTTCTTCACAGTTTCCACAATCTCAGCATGTGCTACACTCGAAGAGTCTCATGTTGAGATATTTTAGACCTTGTGTCTGAAACCTGGCTGCCCTTGAGTTATCGGGCCTGAGATCATTGCATACGCTCAGGCCTCGTTAGCTAGCCTATACTTGGCCTGAACCGTTCCAGGTCACGTCCGAGTGCTCTGTGGGCCGGCCCATCTGCACCGCAGATACAGACCATTTCCTGATGCGCACGCGCCAGTGCTAACGACTAATGGTTCAGTGGGGCATGTGGTGCATCAGGTCATGCCTAATTAACTAAGAACAAACATTGTTTTGATAGAAAGCGTTTTCAAGAGATGCAAGCTTGTTCCAACCAGAAATTTTGATGAGCTTCCGATCAGCTATACTCTACCCATCTAGTTCAGATGTCCCAGTTTGAAGTGTAGAGACAACTACACTTAGTGTAATAACAATACAAGTGTATTATCACCAACAATATATAACTATAAAATCTATATATAAAAGGCATGGCAAAAAGCTTCCCACACATAACCATATTTTAAAGTGTCCTTCATATGACAAAAAGAAAAGATGTTTCAATAGTTTCAATAAAAATGTGTCTTTAAAACAATAGTGCTTAACCACACTCTTAGGAGGAAGTCTCAAAATTATTTAAATTTAGTTGTTAACATAACCCATCCTAACAAAAACTCTAAAATAAAAATGTACCAAATTAAACTGACATCACATTTTTCGTTTATTTTTATTACAGAATAAGCTGAGGTACTTTGATAGGAGGGCCTTTGATTATTTTCTTGGGGTCAAAAAGACTAAAATCCACTGCCCTAAAATAATAAAATAATTACAAGAGCCTGACATTTTATAATAGTAGCAAATATTTCATTGTAGTAGATGTTTTTCCAGTGATCAATTTTTGGAGGGCTCTTAATTAAAAGCATAAAATAGGCTTACATTTTTTCCCTTTCACGTCTCAAGACACTCACTAGTCAAGGTATTATAGGCCTCTTGGAAATGACACATTTCATGCCTTTCATGTATTAACAAAAGCACTGTCGGCACTTTTGAATATTACTGTATGCTAAAATGGCCTCCATGTTGGGTGTTTTGCATATTTTTGAAGTACCTACAGCTAATTGGTTGGAGAGATGTGTGGGCTGTGTGTGTGTGTGTGTGTGTGTGACAGGACACGGATGAGTCACTAAATGAGTCATTGAGCTGAGGTGAGGGGGACACTTTCTTCAGGTCCTCCACACCACCTGCTGAACGCTCCTCCAGTCTCCCAGCATCCCTTTCTTTCCTTTACTATCGGTTCCCTATTGATTTATGATTCCATTTTTCTTCTATTCCTGGTTCTAATCATTATTTACCGCTCTCCGTTGGCTCTTTCCCTCTCCCTCTCTCCTGATTATTTGTCTCTGCTGAGGTTCTCTTTGATTATGCGCAGTGTCTCTGTCCCTGTGCATTTCAGGTATTTATAGCCACAGTCCTATTCACTGTGAGGGAGAAACACACAAATGACTGCAAATTAAATTTGAGCTTTTATGAAAGTGCGACAGGGCCAGATTTACAGCCGACCGGCCGTCTCTGGAGAAAGACAGAAAGTGTCTCCCATTACATCACTGTGATGGCAACAGTGAGGGTGTAAATGCTTCCCAGTGGGGTACAGAAAGCTTTCCATGTATCAAGCAGTACACAAGTCTTTCATGATGGATGATACAATGAATCACAAAAAACCTGAGTAGGCCTGAGAAAATGTCCTCATCATCAATAAAAAGGCATTTATGTAATAACCTTAAGAAAACAGCTCGTTTTGGATCCAAGGGACAAGGTGATGTCAGCTAGCCCCAGTCATTTGCATAAACACTAGGGATGCATGATAAATATCGGCCGATGCGCATCTTGTCAGTAATGCCATTTCTGCAATCAACGGTAAATCTCTACATGTGCGTCATTTCATGTTGAGCAGCACTTATAACACAGATCCATTGTTCACTGACAAGCTGCGCCAAACCACGATTATATTTCGCGCAGCCTGTCAGTGAACAACCGCTCTGTGTACTAAGTGCTGTTCCACGTGAAATGACGCACGTGTAGAGATTTACCGCTGATTGCAGACCCGCCATTACTGACAAGATGAGCATTAAATATCGAGCGATATTTATTGTGCATCCCTAAGCCTCCAGAGCAAGACATCAACATTTTATATGCTAACGGCTGACACTTGATTACGCAGAATACAAGTGTCGCGTCACATCAAAAGCAAACAGAAATTACAATCACTGCCGCTATCTTGTCTACACTGAATACAGTATGCAGATGTATGGTTCATAACAAAATGACATTTATTCACAAAAACCTTTCACTTAACATCATGTTCTCTTCAGTTAGGAATTTTAAATCCCTCTGAAATCATATTTACTCTCATAAATAAAATAATATTATGTAATTATTCAATCAATAGATTGATAAACAAGCGAGTCAGTCAGCCAGTAAAACGAAAAATGACCGTTCATTTTAAAATTCTGTAAGCGTGCAACTTTCTGTGGAAGATAGGTGAAAGTGTGTGCTGAAGAAGCCTGTGCAGTAAATGAAGATTAAACAAACCCACACATTTATGATTTCTGTTATGAGTCTACGTTTAACCCTGTAACCAGACTAAACTCGTCTGTCTTGGGAAAGCTAGCCTGTCTCTGAAATAGTGATAACACTCGTTGCCTTCTCTAGTGCAGCTCAACTAAGTCTCGTCCCATTTGTCGATATTTGTGACATCACAAATCCCAGAAAATATGCGTTGTAGTCCAAACGAGTCGTTCGTTGTAGTTATTGAAAAGTAATTTCTGTTAAATAAAATATTTCGTTTTTAATTGGACTTTGAGCTTTGTAACTTTGCAGATATTTTTATGCTTAAACAGCAACATTACAGAGTAACTAAAGTTGAAAAAGTGAAAAAGCATAATAACACCCCTTTAAAAACAACCATCCAGCAACATTCTGGGAACGTTATATTATGGTTTAAAAAAAAAAAAAAAAAAGAAAAAAAAGTTATTTTCAGGTTATTTAAACAAAATAACCACCATGCAACGTTATGTGAACATTATTTTATGGTTACAAAAAATATAACCTAAAAAGAATGTTTCCCTAACGTTAGTATTTGGATCACAAAAAAAATAACCAAACGGGAACCAAAAGCTAACGTTAGGGGATCCCAGCAAAGGGAACAATGGATAGTTTATTTTTAATGACATTCTGGATCATGTCAAAGCACTGATTGGAGCATTTTGTTTTGTAGATGAGGCACAGTTTTATGGAGAGTTAATTTGTTGAAAGATGAGCGGTGCTAGGTTTGACTGCAGCTGCATCAAAAACCTTAAATAAATGATTTCAATGTTCAGAATGAGGGTTATAAAGAATTATTTTTCCACATATTTATTTGTTATATGTGTGTAAAAATCTTTGCCATGCATGACCCCTTTAAAAATGTGCTTTGCATTTTAGAAAGTCAATGCAACATAAACAAAAACACATTAATTGCACTTTTAATAGTCAAAAACTATACTATGATATATATATATATATCATATATATCATATATATATCAGGTCAGTAAGATTTTGTTTTGTTTTTGAGAGAAGTCTTTTATGCTCTCTAATGCTCCATTTATTTGATAAAAAAAATACAGTAAAAATAGAAATATTGTGAAATATTATTACAATTTCAAATAACTGTATATATTTTGAAATGTAATTAATTCCTGTGATGGCACAGCTGAGTTTTCAGCATTATTACTCTTCAGTGTCACATGATCCTTCCGAAATCATTCTAATATGCTGATTTGGCAGTCAATGCTAATCATCTGGCACTAAATTAAAACTTAAGCATCATCCATGAATGGAAATTACCTTCAGAGAGAGCAAAAAAAGAGCATTTGTCTATTTGTTTTAGTGTGTGTATGTGTGTTCCTCACAGCTCATAGTCAATGGAGCTGTGAGTCCCTCACGCTCTGATTCTCTTCATGGTCTTTTGTCACTATTAGCAACCGCCGCTCATATCACAGCTAGAGTCTGAATCATATGAGTTCATGTTGAGGAGAGGGAGGGGGAAAAAAGATGATGTGGTCAATGCAAAAAGATATTCGAACCTCAGTCTGTCAAAACGAGGGGCTGATGAAATCATCATCTTCTCTCTGTGGTAAAAACAGTCAATTTGTCAGATTTACTTACAGTGTCTGGGAGTCTGATGAAATCTGAAGCATGCAGAAGTCAATGAGTGTGCTTACATTTACAACGAAATCTTAATATCAGCTAATTATGCACTAATGAGAAATATACACAAAAATAATTTCGTTTTAAAATGTGTGGAAGCCAATGTGCAGCTACATCATAAAATTGCAACTATTTCTCATAGTTATGAGTTAATATCTACGCAAATGCAACTACTTCGCATAGCTAATATTTCCCTATATGGCTTTATATCTCAGAATTGTAACTCTCATAATTTTGAGTTAATATCTGCCAACATAGCTTTATATCTCAGAATTGTAACTCCCTCATGATTATGACTTAATAACTCACAATATCTCACCCTTGTGACTTTCTCATTATTATGAGTTAATATCTCACAATATATCTCACAATTGCAACTTTTTCTCATAATTGTGGGTTAATATCTAACAATACGACTTTAGGTTTCTATTGCACTGACATCACGCAATGTTTCTGTGGCAACCAATATTACTGTTGATGCAAAAGATTGCAATATTTATTAAAATCTATTTATATACACAAAAAGGTTTCAGTAAGAGTCGGTAAGATGATTTAGCGTTGTTGAAAACAACATTAAAACAACATAAAAAAAACATTTCTTATTATAATCCAATGCTAAAAAAGTTGTGCTGCTTAATATGTTTGTGGAGACTGTTTTGTGAAAATATTTTTCAGCATTCTTTGTTGTATAAAAAGAAGAAAAAAAAATTGAGATTCGACTCTTCTGTAACAAATGTCTTCACTGTCACTTAAAAAAATTATTGTTTCATTGCTGAATAAAAGTATTAATTTCTTATCTCCGACAACAAGTCTTAGTTATTTTGCTTCTCACGTGAACTTATGTCTATTTATTGACTATCCTTCCAGCAATAATACCTGATTCCCTACAAAAGATGTGTTCTGACAGTATGAGAGCACAAAGTTTTAGATCATTTGATTATATTCCCAAAAGATAATGTAGAAGTTGATGTTCACTCCAAACGTTTATCCACCACTGCTGTTTGACATCTCATACCTGTTGTCCTTGTACACTGTGCCACTGTGTCCCACTTCCACAGCCAGAATCCTCAGTTACAAAAAGTGCCTTACATACAAGTCCATCCTCTCGGTCAGAGAGCATTTCTTGTTTCTGCCCCGGGGACCCATGAGAGCAGCTAATTGTGTAGAAAGTGTGGCCTTTTGAATCAGCGCACCAGCCAATCAGAGTCCACCGTGACTTTGCCTGGGATGTTCCGATTCTTCACTCGTATTTAAATGTATATTCATGCCCTCGGTGATGCACCTCCTTCGCTGCGAAAATGCAATAACAGTGAGCTAATCAAAGCAGTTTTTAGTTAATTTTTGTTGGCTGGCTCTTTGGATGATCATTAGGCTTTATGTAAGCAGTAAATTATTTCATGCTGGGACTTTCATCGATTTCATCTCCGATGCTTTCCGTGGAGTTTCATAACTTAACAAACACCGGGCTTGTGCAAATACAACAAAAACAATGCCTGAGTTTCAAAAAGACCTGAGTCCAAATAGAATGCAGGATTTGAGTGATGTAATGACAGCCGAGTGTCCTTTGATTGCAAACAAAGAGAATATGGAACATTTTTGGCGGTATGGAAGACAGCGGGATTTTCTCTGCCGCCTTTGGAGCTTTGAGAACTCCCATCAACTAGACATGGGCCCACACTAAGCCAGGATTAAAAGAAAGCGCTTGACCTACTTGCTTTTCAGGAGAATGCTGCGGCTGCCTGTCTTTCCCTTTCAGTCACTGAAAAGCATGTTGTGCAGGTTTATCCTATTTGGGACTGTAATTACGGCAGGTGGCTTACAGTTTCAGAGAATCAATTATCAATACTATCTCCCAAAGGTCTTAGATTTCTGCTAGCTAGTTTAGTCAGTGGCAGCACACACTAGCTGAGCACGCTAACTTATACGCTAGTGTCTGCATTTATAAGCAGGCAATTTGCCATTCTAAACAGTATGGTTTCATTGTGTTGCTTTGCACAAAGGCTGAGCGAAAAGGTCTCAAAAAGGACATTTTCTCTCACAGAATCGCTGAGGATACTGAAATTTGCCTATACTTATCTTGAGAAGAGCTTTGAAGACGGCTGAAAGAAATCATGTGTTTGTGAAAAGAATACTGAGCAAGGTGTTTTCCTAAATAAATATATATAGTTGTGGTTATACGTTCTCATAGACTTTGCAGAATCTAAAAAAAGTTACTAGGAAAAAAGAGGGATCATAAAAATTGCATGTTTTTTTTTTTTATTTAGTGCTACCCTGAGTAAGCTATTTCACATAATAGACATGTTTGTCGTCCACAAGACAAAATAATAAAAACGACAGGAGCAACAATGAAAAGTCAAAAGTGTCAAGGTGATAGAACCGTCCTGATATAATAATGAAGAAGAAAATACTTATTTAAGGAACTCAATTCTTGAAGAGTTTAATAAATTAACTGAAAAACATTATTTACTTATTGTTTCATTATTATCTAAAACATTTTAGAAAAATTATTTGACGGTTTAATTAATGAAAAACGTCTGTCTGCCAAAACAAGTCATGTGGAGTGACCAACAAAGTCATGCGACGCAATTAATCTTCAAAACAGGAAATGACATTATGAGGACCCCTGCAGACCTGCAGATGAAATTATTAATGCCTTCAAAAATTAAAGGGGTCATATGATGCTTTTTTAAAGATCATTATTTTGTATATTTGGTGTGTCAGAATATGTTGACATGCTTTAATGCTCAAAAAACATAATTTTTGTATTTTCTACAAAGACTTTTAGACTTTTTCTACAAAGTCCCTACTTCTGAAAAGTGCAGTCTGCTCTGATTGGCCAACTGACCCAGTGCATTGTGATTGGCCGATCACCACGAGCACTCGTCGGAAATATAACTATCTAATTTCCACAACAGTGAGCATCATCTCTTTCAAAATAAAATTAAAGACAGTTAATAATGTCCATAGTTTTTACCACTGGTTCAAGCCCGAAATTGAAACAGAGTCACGTAACAGACAGTGATGAAGCTTGTATGTGTTTGCAGTACACAAGCCATGGACAGTTAAGACAGCTGACTCCACTGAGTGACAATCTCTCTCTCTCACATACACTACGCACAAAACTCCACATTTGAACAGTCAAAAACCTACTTCCAGTAGTTGATTCAGAAGCGCCAGATTGTCGTAGTAAAGTCAGAATTACCTCCTCTCCTAGGTTCACGAAACGGTCATACATAAAATGCATTGCTGTTCGGTTGTAAGTAATCTTAAAGATTTCTAAACGCAGCTACTTTCTGAAAGCCAAATAAAGTGTTTCTGCTTTCTCCTAGATACACACAGCATCTCCCTGACACGGCTGCTTCAACACTAACTGCGGTTACTGAAACCACACCTTCTTTCTTTGTGTGAACATTTGGGCGGCATTACGCAAATCTTCCCACATAGTGACATAGACATGTGGGGGCGTGTTTGAATGAACTGTTCCAAGCGGGCGTGGCAGATTCTTAACTTTGATAAAAATATCTCCTTGGATTTAAGACTTTAGTCTTTGAAACTTTACAGATCTTCATTATGTACCAAGAGCTTGAAAAACTCCAAAAGAAAAACTCCTTTAAGAAACTTGTTTTTGTCATGTTGTTTCAAACCTGTATGACTGGCTTTCTTCTTTAGAACGCACAAAAAATATATTAAAGAATGTTAAAGAATGTTGGGATTACCAAATATTTCTGTCTCTTGAGATGAGAGAGAGAGAGAACGAGAATGAGCAGAGAGAGAGAGAGAGAGAGAGAGAGAGAGAGACCCTCCTCTGGTCGCGAGCGCACACTCTCACAGTCTTCAAACTTCAGTCTTGCTCTCCCTCGCGCATATTAATCAAAATTGATATTACCAATAAAATCAATTGAGAATTGACACAATAGGTCAGAAGACCGAAGCTTCATGTGAAGCAATTCAGAGATTTTTATTTTCCCTGAATTACCGTTGGGTGTGAATTGTACTAAAATAATTTTGCATTATCTTCTCTTCTGGCACATTCAGCTGACATAAACCACAGTTTAAATAAACAAACAAAACCTATCCAGTGATGAAATGTTTTCTGTGTTGACACAAATCTTGTGCTGTCGCCACGTCATGATAGGTGCACCTTATATCTTCCTGCTTTTTTGTCCTTTGCCAATCACACCTATGAATCAGGAGAAGGTTAAAAGATTAGTTCACCTCAAAATGAAAATATCCTAATCATTTACTCACCCCCAATGCCATCCAAGATATCCATGTCTTTCTTTCTTTTTTTTGAGTTTTTTGAGAAAATATTTCAGGATTTTTTCTTCATATATTGGACTTTAACTCAGTTGGTTGCTATTGTTTCCTCAAAAAAACTTAATTTCTTTTCCACTTCAAATTATCTTTGTGTTCAACAGAAAAAGGAACTCAGGTTTGGAACAACATGAGAATGAGTGAGTAAATGATGACAGAATTACATTTGTTGGGTGAACTCTTCTTTTAAGAAATCGTATATCCAGCACTGATGGCAACAATTTGTAATATGTAATCATATTAGTTTTGTTTTAAATAATCTCTTAATTGTTTTTCTTTCATATATAAATAAATGAATAAATAATAAAATGATGTGCTCCAGGGTTGGAACAATTATTAAAAAATACATTTAATTAAAAATGATTTATTATAAAGTCATGGTAATTTCTATAGTGAATATTAAATTACAAAAATTTTCTAATTATGTTCTAATCTGATAAATATTGATTTTGTCTGTAGTAAGACTTGCAGGGATGTCATACTAGAGAGCAAATGACAAATCGGTTTTAATGAATTGATTAAACCAGTTCACAAATGTGTCCAAAAGAATCATTATGGAATCAGCCTCAATTTCAGTTCAATTAAACTCTGAACGTGAATCATTTCTTAAATGTCAAATAAACAGAAAGCCCTGAAAACGTATGGTAAAAGGCATAGGATCTCAAGGTTCAGTAAAGGAAATAGAAAAAGGTGATATGGGCAATACAGAAATAACTTGTGATACAGGCAACGTGAGAAACAAGGATGACATGCACCATAGAGGAATGACCAGGACAACAAGGAAGACTAAAAGAGCGATGGGAAGAAAGAGACCCATGAGGTAAACTAATCACCAAATATGCAATGCAATTTTCTGGCTCTATGCCTCCATCCTCTCCGTCTCCAGGGCTCCTTTACTATTCTGCTCACACACACGTTCTCATGCCCACTCCATCTATCAGACTATACCATTTCACAAGCACCCCCTCCCCCAGACAAACCCTACCGGACACATCCACCCGCCTTCACATGTAGGGGAGTTTGGGAGTGGAGGTAAATCAGAAGGGGAACAGGATGCTGGGAGGAATGCGGGAGATTTGTGCACTCTCGGGATAACAGTAGACTGTATTTAAGCAGAAAAAAAGCCATCGTGCAAAAGAATGGCAGCTGATTTGCTCTACGCAGGTCTCTTAGGAGCGAGCACGTAAAGAGTGTTTGATAGTGCATCTGTAACGTTTGAGGGCACGTTGATCGTGTTCCCCTCTCCCTCAACAGCTCGCAGCTTAGCGCTGCCTTTATGATGATGATAGATGATTGCGTCAAGAACATCTGCACGGTGCTTTCATGCAAACGTTCAAAGGTTTATTCTGTCAAAAACACACAAATCAGGATGGAAATGCCTCGTTTCCCATTTCTGACATGCTTAGCTGAGAGATAATAAGGGGAACAAACGTGCCGTTTTGAATTGCTTCCCATGGGAAGCAAGCCTGGGAAAGAACGAATCACTTATGCCTCTCGAAAATATTGCTCACAAATGAAGATGCTGCCGTTCTTCGTGTGGATGTTTGATTTCTTATGCCTCTGAGAGGGGGTTCAAGCCATCGCCCTGTCTCAAATCATCTATTCCCTGTCGTTGGGGCTGGGCAGATGCTCAAACTTTGCTGGACTTGTATGGTCACACCGTGAGCTCAGATGTAGCTGAAGAGAGAAACGCTGACCGCAGAGCGTCTCCTGACACAGAGCGTATGTCCTATGAGTCAGTCTGACCATGACGACAGACGGTGACAGACAAGTCATCAGCTTGCAGTGGACCTTGTGTCACGCCATTTTCAGAGCTGCGCTTAAAGGTTGCTTCCCAATTTATTAATCACCCAAATATCAAAGACTAGGATCCCAAGTCATGTAGTATTTTTCAAAGAGTGCGTGAAAATAAGAGACCCTAAACCCGAGAAATAAGCATTTTTATGCTTTGGGTTCCACCGTCTTGAAGTCAGTGGGTTTCATGAATTCATGAAATCTATAACACAATCTCAGGATGATTTCATATTTAATTATATGATATGATATACATTACTAATACCTCATTTGTGATTTTCTTTTTTTAGTTTTTACATATCTTGATAAAGATGGAGGTTGTCAGGAACATTAAACCTCATCACACCAAACAGGAACACTTATCTACTCACTAGTCCCCTTTTTACAACCCCGAGTGTGTTTATAATCATGCTCTGGCAAACAACCCTTTTGAAAAAAACATCATATGCTGGTTAGTTTGAAGCATGGAAGCTGGTTTAGCTGGTTTAAGCTGGTCCTTAGTTGGTCCTTAGCAGGTCATGAGCTGGTTTACGCTGGTCATGTGCTGGTCCTAAGCCGGTTGATCAACTGTAGCTCAAGCTAATAACCAGCCCGACCACTAAAAACCAGCTTAGACCAGCTCAAACCAGCTGCCATGCTTCGAAACATACCTATATGCTTTTTTTAAAAACAGGGTATTCTGTAGATTTTAAATAAAGAGACAAACTTTAGCTTAGAATTGCATAAGAATTCATAAACTTTTGTTGGTCACAATTATCCAAAAATCAATGTAAATATCCTATTGCTATGGCCAAGGTGATGTTAACTTTTGAGTTGGCCTACAACAATACATCATTCCTGTGGCACTCCATATTGGTATAAATGTGTGTTTGGGCTAAAAAATTCACAATAGTAATGGTATGGTAATGGTAAAAGCCACTTGTATTGTACTTATGTTTGTGTTTACATGTATGGGTGAACACATAACTAAAATCATTCTCTAGCTAAAGTCAAGTTTTACATAACTGAACATTTCTCAATGGGCGGGGCAACCTAGTGTTGAGTCATTTGGAATCATTTGCATTGTTGTATCCCGTGGATCACTAATAATCTGACAGTATCTCACAGCTAATGTGACACATTCAGACATACAAGCGCTCTAAACTCTCTCTGTCTCTCTCCTCTCTCACACACACACACACATACACAAACACACACCTCTGAATGACTGAGTTTCAAGGACTCGTGGAGTTTTCATTTAATTCATAAAAAGATCCTTCAGTGTTCAACACTCATACAGACAGAGATATTTACAATAGATATTTATAGACACTCACAGAGACAGAGATGGATACCTCCAGAAATAGACATGAACACAGTGGATTCCCTTTAACTCTATATCTATGAGCACTAGCAGGATCCTTTGTTGTTTTTAGGACTTATTTTTCCATGGTTCCTTGTACAATATATGTTTTGACCTCGAGAGACTTTTACCATAGTGCATGTTTTGTAAACTGACACATTTTGGCATTTGCATCATATAACCAGCTCCATATCTATGGCTTTTCTAATGAGGTAAACCCGGTACAGCATTGCACTTGTGATGTAGAGTCCTGTGAACACACGTCACAAAAGAAGAGCACAAAGACTTCAGAATTCAGCTAAAATGGCATGGTTGCTTTAGCAAATATGATTTTATCTCATATATTTGTTTCCCAACTATCAACAGGTTTTGACCACCTGTGATTGCATGACCAAAAAGCGAACAAAAACAAATATTTCATCACCCGTAAGTGCAATTTTCTTTCCTGTGGTGACTTTTCCCCTGCTGAAACTGGACGTTCGGGTGCCTTTAGCACAGTCATGAACATGATTTGTTACCTGCTAGCTGCTAGTCAGTAGTGCAGGTACTGGTAATTTGTGTAGTGCAGGATAAGCCATTACAGACATTGAACATTTTTAATTAGTATATTGGTAAATATCATTAGTTGCATTAGCATACAGATCAGCATAAAACTAAAACACTTGAAAGGCATAAAAATTGATTTAATTGGGTCTTTAACACAGGTGTAAAAAAAAATCCTGGAGTTACGAAGACAAAGCAAATGAGACAGTTAGAAAGGAACAAATAATGAGAGAAAGGAAAAGACATAGAATAAGAAGAAATAGGGGTTATAGGCTGAATGGCTATAGTGACTAGAAAACACAGTTTAATGAACATCAATACAGATAAGAGGAAAGAGAGAAACAGAAACAGAAGAGAGAAGGAGGAAAAGGTCAAGTAAACAGCGGTGACAAAGCCTTCTGGATCATCAATCACCCACGTCCAATTCCATTAGTCAACCACGCTCTGTTCCAGCATAAAAGAAGTGAGCGTGCGCCAAACACGCTCCCTGTCAAAACATTATGATTCCACTCACACAGACTGGCCATCTCAGTGTTACCCTGTGTGAGTCACACAGACAGATGTATTATATCAGAAACACTTACTAATGCTGGAACACAGACGTTACGGGTCAGGTGTTCATACAAATATACACAGAGGATTTTTGCTTGCTCCCCCAAAAAAGGATCCCAGAGGCAGCAGGAAAAGGTCTTTAACACATCATCACATTGTGTGTATATATATACTGCAGGTAGTAGGCCGCCTCCCACTATTTTGAGGTGGATTACATTATAATTTCCTGCTGGCTTGTCCACCTACATGGTGGCCTATGATTCACAGTGAGTCACAATGGCAGCTTTGCGTCGGAGTATGTATGTGTGCCTATCCAAACGTGCATTGACAGCCAATTTCACTTCACTACACAAACAAATACATATCTGTCTGGGTCTATTTAACACAGTTTGGTGTTTACGCCATTGTGTGTCTGGCTTGGAAACAAGTTGGGTCATTCTGGGGTCAGACCGACTCAAGTGGGTGGGTATTCATATTATATTATATATATATATATATATACAGTACTAAGATTATTAGAACCCATACTATACTGTGTTTGACCCCCTTCCGCCATCAGAACTGCCTTAATTCTACGTGGCATTGATTCAACAAGGTGCTGAAAGCATTCTTTAGAAATATTGGCCCATATTGATAGGATCGCATCTTGCAGTTGATGGAGATTTGTGGGATGCACATCCAGGGCACGAAGCTCCCGCTCCACCACATCCCAAAGATGCTCTGTTGGGTTGAGATCTGGTGACTGTGGGGCTATTTTAGTACAGTGAACTCATTGTCATGTTAAAGAAACCAATCTGAAATGATTCGAGCTTTGTGACATGGTGCATTTATCCTGCTGGAAGTAGCCATCAGAGGATGGGTACATGGTGGTCATAAAGGGATGGACATGGTCAGAAACAATGCTCAGGTAGGCCGTGGCATTTAAATGATGCCCAATTGGCACTAAAGGGCCTAAAGTGTGCCAAGAAAACATCCCCCACACCATTACACCACCACCACCAGCAGCCTGCACAGTGGTAACAAGACATGATGGATCCATGTTCTCATTCTGTTTACACCAAATTCTGACTCTACCATCTGAATGTCTAAACAGAAATCGAGACTCATCAGACCAGGCAACATTTTTCCAGTCTTCAACTTTCCTATTTGTAGTGGAGATGAGTGGGGTCTTCTGCTGTTGTAGCCCATCTGCCTCAAGGTTGTGTGTGTTGTGGCTTCACAAATGCTTTGCTGCATAGCTCAGTTGTAACGAGTGGTAAGTTGCTCTTCTATCAGCTTGAATCTGTCGGCCCATTCTCCTCTGACCTCTAGCATCAACAAGGCATTTTCGCCCACAGGACTGCCGCATACTGGATGTTTTTCCCTTTTCACACCATTCTTTGTAAACCCTAGAAATGGTTGTGTGTGGAAATCCCAGTAATTGAGCAGATTGTGAAATACTCAGACCGGTCCGTCTGGCACCAACAACATGCCGTACTCAAAATTGCTTAAATCACCTTTCTTTCCCATTCTGACATTCAGTTTGGAGTTCAGGAGATTGTCTTGACCAGGACCACACCCCTAAATGCATTGAAGGAACTGACTTGTGATTGGTTGATTAGATAATTGCATTAATGAGAAATTGAACAGGTGTTCCTAATAATCCTTTAGGTGAGTGTATATATGATAGGTAAAAATTGATAGCCTGAATGCACTGTAAGTCGCTTTGAATAAATTTAGTTTAATTTAAAAATAAATATTAAAAAGTGTGCAGCCATAATAATATATAGGTACATGTCCCATGCTAAAAACCCACTATTGATTTCATTCCTTTGGTTATGCAATGCTCTTTAAATCCACAATAAGCCCACATTGCACACATGGCAGCAAAACAGCAGTGTGGCAGGCTCCCTTTGTGCTTTGACACTGACAGAGTTTCTGCTGCATAACGGCTGTGGCTCTAGTGAAAAAGGTTTTTTTTTTCTAGGTTAATACACTGAGAATTTCTTTTAATCACAGCCATAAATTATAAAAGTTATCACTGGCTGTGAATTATTTCAGAGTTACTCATTATAAAATCTAATTTACGAGGTGAATCACATTTACATTAAAATAAATCTACAAGCAAAACCAAACTGTAGCTTTGAACTTAAAATAGATACAGTTATATTTACTGACTGTACATAAATAGAAGTGATAAATACACCAAAATGTGTTGCTTTTGCATGAAGCTTAAGAAGTTTCTGCATTATTGCTGAAAGAGTTATGCGACAGCAAAAATAAATCCACTTTTCCTAAGTAACAGAAAAAGGGCTAAATGCACCTGGCTAATAAACAGGACATGTGATGTATTCTTATGTTGAAAAACAGCTAGACAGAGTGCAACAGAAGCAGACTGAATAGTATAGTAGAATAGTAACCCTAACCCTATAAATGTCCATGCATGTGAGCAGCCTCACAGTCAACCTCAAACACAACGAACTGATTTATATGCTGCATGCTGTACACAGGTGAAAAACTTATGTACAATGAAAGGGAAATAAAACAAAGCAACTTTTTGTCTATTAAATGCTTTACTGATCTGCCGGGAATAATAGAATGTTTTTTTCTTTGTGTGAGGTCTTTTCTCAGCAAATATTCCTATGTATTGTTAATTAGAATAATTAACTGAAATATCACAATTAATTTGATTACAATCTTCAATCGATTCACAGCCTCATTTTTTATAGAGAACACAGTGGAGTGTAGAAGAGAATGGATGAACAAAGAGAGAAACTAGGGCAGATATGTGAGGGAAAGAACATTATTAACAAACTACTAAAACCTCAAATGCCAATCAAATCAGGCTTCTTATGCAGTCAAATTGCCCCTCACACACACACACACACACACACACACACCCTCAGTGAGCCTGGATTGATCAGAAAATATAATTATCCTAATTTTTATTAAATCCGGATGTGTTATCACTCCAGAGACGCTGAGTGAGTCACAGCCTTGACTGGGAGGTTTTCCTCACTTTTCTCAAATAAAGAGATCCTCGATGGAAACGTTAGACTGCTATCGTTCCTAACTTGCTTCAAGCTCTGCACATTCTGGTGAATAGACAAGTCCCTGAAGTATTCTACAGGAAAATAAATAAATAAATAAAACCGTCAGAGTGACACATTGAGAACAAATTGAAGAAGACAAGTCTAGGAAAACAAGTGCCTCAGCTTTGAGCAGGAAAAAAGTCGCTGACGCCAACAGTGGGCAGAAAATACAGTCCACGTACTCACGTAAGCACTCATCCCTAAAAAAATCACCCTCAAACACTTTCTGAGGGGTATCTCTGCTGGACACCTGGATGGGGACCTTTCTGGAGCAGGGGAGATGGGGGACAACTCAGAGCTACAGAGAATGCCATACATATGAGAAACTTAAAGGGTTAGTTCGCCCAAAAATGAAAATTATGTCATTAATAACTCACCCTTATGCTGTTCCAAACATGTAAGGCCTCCTTTTATCTTCGGAACACAGTTTAAGATATTTTAGATTTAGTCCGAGAGCTCTCAGTCCCTCCATTGAAGCTGTGTGTACGGTATACTGTCCATGTCCAGAAAGGTAAGAAAAACATCATCAAAGTAGGCCATGTGACATCAGAGGGTCGGTTAGAATTTTTTGAAGCATCGAAAATACATTTTGGTCCAAAAATAGCAAAAACGACGACTTTATTCAGCATTGTCTTCTCTTCCGTGTCTGTGTGAGAAAGAGTTCAAATCAAAGCAGTCTGGATATCCGGTTCGCGAACGAATAATTCAGTTCAACCAAATCGAACTGAATCGTTTTAAACGGTTCGCATCTCTTATGCGCATTAATCCACAAATGACTTAAGCTGTTAACTTTTTTAATGTGGCTGACACTCCCTCTGAGTTCAAACAAACCAATATCCCGGAGTAATTCATGTTCTCAAACAGTACATTGACTGAACTGCTGTGAAGAGAGAACTGAAGATGAACACTGAGCTGAGCCAGATAACGAACAAAACATTGACTCGTTCATGAGTCAAGAACCGTTTCTGTCAGACGCGTCCGATTCGTGAACAGAGGAGCTGATGATACTGCACATGTGTGATTCAGCGTGAAGCAGACCGACACACAGAGCGTCTGAACTGAACTGATTATTTTGGTGATTGATTCTGAACTGATTCTGTGCTAGTGTTATGGGTGCGGGTAAACCGAAGGCTTGAATCAAAGGCAATCATCGCCAATGACGCCATTACGTCGAGCGCAAAATAACTGGTGAACCGTTTTCTTCAACCGGTTTATTGAATCGATCTGTCCGAAAGAACTACTGGTGATCTGAAAACAGATGCAACCGGTTCTTCACTCGTGAGCGAATCAGTCTTTTGTTCGTTATCTGGCTCGGCTCGGTGTTCATCACAGCAGTTCAGTCAATGTACTGTTTGAGAACATTAATTACTCCGGGATATTGGTTTGTTTGAACTCAGAGAGAGTGTCAGCCACATAAAAAGAAGTTAACATCTTAAGTCATTTGTGGATTAATGCGTATTAGAGATGCGAACCGTTTAAAACGATTCAGTTCGATTTGGTGAACTGAATGATTCGTTCGCGAACCGGATATCCAGACTGCTTTGATTTGAACTCTTCTCACACAACATACACGGAAGAGAAGACAATGCTGAATAAAGTCGTCGTTTTTGCTATTTTTGGACCAAAATGTATTTTCGATCCTTCAAAAAATTCCAACGGACCCTCTGATGTCACATGGACTACTTTGATGATGTTTTTCTTACCTTTCTGGACATGGACAGCATACCATACACACAGCTTCAATGGAGGGACTGAGAGCTCTCGGACTAAATCTAAAATATCTTAAACTCGTGTTCCGAAGATAAAAGGAGGCCTTACATGTTTGGAACAGCATAAGGGTGAGTTATTAATGACATAATTTTCATTTTGGGGCGAACTAACCCTTTAATTTTTTTTTTCCTGATCAAAGTTTTGGTGTTAACCGAAGGTAAAAACACAGAAAAAAAAAGACTCAAATGTATTCAGATTAAAGGTAAAGGAATAGTTCACCCAAAGATTTTCTCATTGATTACTCAACCTCATGTCCTTAATTTTATGAAGCTGCATGAATACATTTTGTACGCAAAGAAAACAAAAATAATGGCTTTGTTCAACAAATTTCATTTGGGTCAGTCTCCGCTGCCATTCACGAGAGTACCACGATGCATGTAAACAGTGTGCAGCCATTAATAATTTTGTTCTGTAAATTCTCTCATGAATGGTGGCAGAGACTAACCCAGAAGTAGGGCTGGATGATTAATCGAACATTTGTGGTCTGAAGATCAACAAAGGTCTTACAGGTTTGGAATGACGTGAGGGTTTAACAGAATTTTCTTTTTTTTGGTGCACTATCCCTTTAATGTAGACGTAGCCATAGTCTCAGTAGTCTGTTTTTTGGTCCGTGGTCTGTATTTGGTGTGTATATCAGTAAATTCATTCCCATATGATGTGCATTTGTGTGAGGGGGTTTAAAGCAGCAACAAAGGGAGAGAAACAGACAAGAGAGACAGTGAGAGAGAGATCCTCATCACAGATGCTTGCATAAACTGACAAGGCTCAGTGTTACATTGTTAGCTGTTAACAGTTGGACACAAGCATGTTTGTTCAAGTATTAAGTACAAAAGCATGGCTAAATTAGAAAATGGAACAGAATGATATTGGATGGATATTCATTATGAGATTTGCTAAAGATTACATTAAAAGAAATAGTTCACCCAAAAATGAATCAAACCTTAGGCCATCCAAGATGCGTTTGTTTCTTCACAAGCACAGATCTGGAGAAATGTAGCATTACGTCACTCACTCAACAATAGATCCTCTGTAGTGAATGGGTGCCATCATAAAAACATCTGACAAAAACACCACAATAATCCACAAGTAATCCACACAACTAAACTAGATCAATTAATATCAGCAAAAAGCTCTGTTTGTAGGAAAACGATCCATCATTAAGATGTTTTCAACTGCAAACCAGAGTCTTCTATCCAAATTATTGCTTTCTTCAGTGAAAAAAAGTTGTCTGATCTGAATCAGGAGAGAAATATAAACAGATCAAGCACCGTTTACAAATGAATAACACATATGTTGATGGATTTTGAAGTGAGAGGACAACGGGATCATTAGTGGAAGTGTTATTATGGATTATGGGCTGGTATTTTTGGTCAGAAGAGACAGTGTTAAGTAAAAACGCCTTGATGGATTTGTTTCTTTAAAATAAAACAGCTTTTCTCTTCACATTGATGTTAAATAATAGACTTGTAAGAATCAAAAGCAGAATCCAGTGGCCTGGTCAAAGGTATAATGCTTTTTTCAGTCTTTTACTTGTCCTTCTGAATTTATCAGGATTTAGTTTAAATTTTAGTCTAGCTCCGTGTACAATCTGACTCCAATTTCACATGATCGTTAAATTTAGCCAATATTTCTAATCAAAAGCTGATCACATATATAGATTTTTTAAAATTAATTTAGATCCCATACTATCAATTATTCGTTCATTAGAGACCAGGTATCGCACCACTCTTAGATGATAGTGAACCCATAGACACAAACTTGTCAGTTACGAATTTACTCCGAGGATGCAGAGTGGTTATAATACCTTACACCCTGTGTGGTCATAACAAAAATGTATTTCTTCCTATAACCACGAGAGCTACACCATGTTAAGTCAGCGACAGTCAGAAATCTGAAGCACCTTAAGTGTTCCCCATGGTTCACCCATTGGTGCTGAAGTATGATTTTTTTCCTGAACGCAGATTTGCGGAAATACCACTACACATGAAAATTATTTCAGAAGAGATCAAAATAAATCAAATATAAAAATGTATTATTTGTCAGGTAAAACTGTATCATGCCAATTCAAATAAGAATCCAATTTAGAAAAGATAATGCAATTTGAATCACATTGTAGCCGTATGTCAATTCTATGCTTCTGTACATGGTTCACTCTTAACTATACAGTGTTCCACGCAGGAGACAAACAAATTTAACATAGTCACACATGTAACAGTTATTCTAATTTAACAAAAGACACACTGTCTAAAATGCATGGCATCAAAAACCTTTTATCTAAGTATCTCAAAAAACACTAACAGCAAAGTAATCATGTGTTTTTAAAGAACAAACTTAACTAACCTACATGCACATATCTCTTCAAATCAATTGTAGGTTCTCTGACCCCAGGATTGCACCTGGCCAGATTAGGAAAACATTCTCACAGACCCTAGAGTGGGACACACACCTTCCTCAGCAGAACACAATTCTGCAAAAGTTTAAAATATTTCAATAATTCAAGTGACTACTGTGAAATTGAGACAATTTTACCAATCACACAAGAGACCTTTAAAATGATACCAAACATGAAGTGGAAAAAGCAACATATTCACAAGATATAGCAGGGCTTATGGATATTCTTGCTTTTAGGGGAGAAGAGTGAGTGTCAGAGGCAGGGAGGGGAGGGGGTCTCAAATGATCAAGGAGATCGGTGTCGTTTGCTCTCTTTGAAGATTTCTTCTCCAGATCAGTTTTATGGTTTTGTGTGCGGCATTGCATCTGTTTTGTGGGATTTCCTGAGTTTATTGACTTCACAAGGTAATTCATTTCATAAGGAAATAATTTCACTCCTTTCAGGCTGGATGGATCATGTGGGGTTACTTGTGGATCATTGTGATGTTTTTGAATTGAAATTGTTAAAGACAATTGACAAAAAATGCGACACGACATAGACAAATGACCAGTTTGTTTTGGCGGATGCCGTGCTGATTTCATTCAGCTTTACCACAGATTCACCATGTTTTACTAGACATCCTGATGTTGCTTTGTAATCCACTCTAGTGAGTAACTTTTGATGACAGAGAAACAGTGGATGATTAAGAGAGGAAAATAAACAGTTTCTTCATTTTCTCTTCGTTGCTTGTGCATGTTTTATGCCTTGATTCAGTTTACTGTAACTCAGTTTCATTTTGTATTGCCCTCAATTTAATTCAGTTCCATTACAGTCAACTCCCCGTTTCTCTCCTCTCCCCATTTTTCCCTCCCTTTCCTTCTCAATCTCGCTGTATGTCTCCATTAGAGTGCAGAGTGTGATGTTTTAAGAGATGCAGCAGATCCCCGCACAGCCTGGGGCCATACAAACAGCCTTCCACAGCCTCATAGTCAAAGTACAGTAACCGTGATGAGCACAGTTCCAGAATATTCCCGGTGGGAGAAGGTGATTTCATGCCTTTTTCTCTCTCTTCTTAGTGCAGAGGTGGAGCACGTACAGTACACACCTCATACCCATTCAGACTGAGAGGTCAACGTGTCTCCTGAGAGTTTAAGTTACATATTATAAAGTATAGTAGAATGCATCCATTTGCATGTCTAATCAGGTCCAACCTTTATGTGAATATTAAGTGTATGTGTAAGTGTCTGATAGGAAATATGTTACTATTGATAATGTTAAAGGGCAACTATTATTCTTGCTTGAATGCTGTTTTTAAATACTCCAGTGTGAAGATAGACATGACGGATTGTTTGCGGCTCACTCAGGGCGTGGTCTCTGCTAATAAGGTAATGTCTGTCAACAGTTGTGGGTGGGGCCTGTAAAATGTGACATCACACTTTGTGAACAGCTTGTTCTGAGACTCTGCTTGAGATTCATGGGGATTAAAAAGCAAGAGCTTGTGGATTTTTATCATAATAGGGTGGTTGTGTACACACAACACACAATTATGTTCAATCAACATTTAAAAGTGAATTTTGCATAATAGGTTACTAATGAATTGAACTAAAACCAAACAAGCTAAAGTTAATTAAAAAAAAAACTATACAGACATTTTCATTTGTGTATAAATATCAATGAAATAAAGTAAAAATATTAAAAAAAATCTAATTCAAAATATTGTAATATTCATTATACAATATTATGTTGAATTTTTTTTTTTTTAACAAAAATGCATATTATTATTTTGGTGTTCATGTCTTATCTGAACTAGAGCACCAATTGATCCAGAACTGCCCCAGTAAAACTGGTGCATGATGCCTCTGGTATAACACATGTGTGCACAATGATGTCCAACCTGTCAAGGAGGAAAACATCACGTTAGCTATACGTATTAAGGTCATAAGGATGTGAATGCACCCATCAAAGAGGCATTGTGAATTGGGTACAGCAGTTTTTACCGATCTTGTGGGAATTTCTATTCTCAACTAGGACGAAGTGCCCCACTGTCAACCAAACTACACCATCTGTTCAACATGTATTGCAAACATTCAACAGCCCATAAACTCAGGCCCAAAGTATTTCCCCATAGCATCCAGCATTCCCAAAGGAGGCTTCTCATCAGTCTATTCATAGTGTAGGATTAACAGACTGTATCCTCCTCTGTCGGGAGCTCTGGGTGCCTCGCTGTCTCTGATGCTGTGATTGGCACCTCGATGTGAGTCACGTTGAGTAGAGGCCTGTGTTAGTGATGAGGGGAATCCCTGACACAGCTTTCCATACATGGGGCAGCACAGACAGGTCAGTCTTCTTGGATTGGAATCTCATTTTCATGCTGTTTCTTCAGCCAAAAATGTTGTATTTGTGTGCAGTTACAGGATTCCCAAAAGATATGCCAGGAGACCTCCCAGATGTTCATCTACCACAACTGTCATTCACGGTGGGGACTTCGTCACAGCTGATTTTGTCCTCATTGTTTTATGAAATAGCTTGCAGCAAGGGACTGGTCTAATACTGTGTATCTCCATCTGCACTTTCAGTTCATTAAAATAAATGTTGAATTAGAGCCGGAAGCTGGATCCCTTTCATATTTGAATTGAAAATCTCGATGCTGGATGGACAATTATTATATAGTATTTCTCCATGAATATATTCACTGACCAACAAAAACCCAGGTCAGATAAAAAAAAAGTAAGGTTACAGCATAATTTCCTTACATAAGGAATAAAAATGACAAAAACATACAACAAAACTACTAAAACATTAGCTAAAACTAAACATTAAACTGAAAAAAATTAATGAACACACACAGGATCAAGATGGACTGCTGCAAGGCTCTCTCAATGACATCATTTCCTGTTTTATAATTATTCCCAGTAGAAAAGTTTGTTTCAAGAATTTTTTTAAAATGTCATGCTTTTAATGAGGATTTTTTTTTAAGATATCGGGATCCTGACATTTTCTTGTCCTCCAATAATTAATTTTATTTCAGAAATTTAAAACCTGCTTGTCATAGAATTTTTGAATGAATTCATCAGCAGGGAAAAAAAACAATGATATTGTCGTCACTGACCCAATTATCAAATGAAATGATCTGTGTGCTAAATCTGGTCGACAGGAAGTCATGAAAAACAATGCAAGCAATGAGGAAACTCAGCTGTCTGTTGTTGGATATCTTTCTCTCTTGTTTCTGCTTCTCTCCTCTGCTGTACCGCTGTGTCTCGGTGGAGCTGAGTGAGAGTGACCTCACAATCGACTGCTAATACAACTGTCATCGCCTCACAGCACCCGCTAGAAACAAGCACAGGGAGGGGGAGAGTGAAGGCAGTGAGGAATAAAACACGGGATGAGAGTTTGTAGGTGTAAGCGTCTGCATGCTCGTTTGACAGGAAAACAAAACGGGAGAAAGAAAGAGGAGGTGGAGGAAGCGGAGGAGGTGTCATAGCAGCAAGTATTAAGGTTAAGTAAATAGTCTCCTGATGGTAATCTTCACTCTCAGGAGTGATTTTTAATCAGTATAGTGTGAGAAGTGGAGTGAAACTGAGATTTTATGAAGATTATTACATAAAGTTCACCCAAAAATGATAATTATGCTACAGTGTACAGTGCTATTTTAGTATTTTTTCAGTTTCATTTCAGTTTTATTAGTGCTTATTTTTAAATGATTTCTATTTAGCTTTAATTTATTTTTATTTCACATTTGGACCTGTATGAAATGTTCTTATTTCACTTGAACAAAAAGAAAATATTTAAAGCTGCATGTTAATAGTGACTGTCATCTGTCAATAAAATGAACAACTCCTTAATTTTTAAGTCTGTTCCCCCTACAAATACATCATAAGGCTTAATGAGACAAGAATACGCTTTTATTTGATTGATTTACTTATTTGTCCATTTTTGAAGCTTGACACAGCCACACTTATTTCCATTTTAAGGAAAAAAAGAAGCTCAGACATTCTCATTTTCTGTTCCACAGAAGAAAAAGGTCATACAACATTGAGTAAATGATGACAGACCTTTCTTTTTTGGGGTGAACTATCCTTATAAAGTATTACTATTCATATAAGGATTGAATGAAATCTTGTCACACTGGTGCATGAGGACTTCCTCTGACAGCCTTGGCTGCTGCATTATGTCAACATCTGGGAATGTGTGAGATTACATCCAACAACAACAAAAAAATCTCCCCCAACACATGCACAGAGTGTAAGAAAAACACAGCTCAAAAGAGATGCACTAGAAAATAAATTGTGTGATCCAGTGAGATCTGGGCAAGAAAAGAAAGAAAGGAAGTGGACGCTTCTGGCATGAGTTAATACACATGAGTGGAGAGCAGTGAGTATGGTTGGAGGGCATTGCATTTAAGCACTATCAGCTTGAATGGTCACTGCAATGCTCTCCATTAAAACTAGGTCAGTTTTAGCAGGGGGGCATTGCTTCTGAGGGGAACTGTCCAGATGTAATGCGCTATCAAAAAAGGGTTAGTCCACCCCATTTGCAGGGGGAAGGAGAGCATTTCAAACATAGGTCTCTTGATTCAGTAGCTTTCAGTGATATGAGGCCACTCAAAAGTCAAAGCTCTTAAAGGCGCAATATGTAATTTTCCTGCTTTAAAAATAGCAGAAATCACTATATCTATGTTATATATATTTTTTAGTTGTGTACTTACATTATCCCGACTGTTTCCACGAACTTTCAAATCCGGAGAAAATTATAGTTTAATTAGAAGACACGGCCTTCCGTTGCACGTCTATGGCGTCATATAAACTTTGACCCCTCTAGTTTATCTAACTTCCTGCGGAACCGCCAAATACAAAGGTGAACAGAAGCAAAGACGAGACGAAGAAGAAAAAGTAGTAGCTAGCCTTGATATTTTATATTTATATTGTTTATATTCGTATTTATACTTAGTTATGGATCATGATTATGCTTCGCCTGCACGTTCTGTGAAGCGCAAACGCACGGGTGAAATAAATGACCCGAGATGGTTTTGGGACAAGATAAGAAACAAGACACGGGTAAATATTGGAGCTGCATTTCCAAGATAGAGTTTCGTGACAAGCTGAAACTACACAGAGATGCCGAACTCGCTTGCATTCTGATAAACAGGTATGCATCCATTCAGCTAACTTTATCTATCCGTATATTTTGTGAAACGATGATGTCTTGTATAAAACGCAGACGGACTAGCTCTCATGTATAGTATAATGTAAATCTACATTTGTTCTATATCTAGCTGGATAAAGTAGCTTCAAATGCAGTTCACTGTCTTGTACGCATTGGCCAAATATAATTAATTAGTCCAACGAACCGTAAGCCTCGTACCGAACGGTTCAATACGAATACCCGTATCGTTACACCCCTAATATATATATATAATCTTAGTCGAGTATTTTCAAAAGTGTCTTACTGTAGAAACTGTTGAAACCACAGAAACGATAGACTTTGACTAAGTGAAATAGACACTGCAATGGCATAACATGGCGTCACACTCTGCAGCGTCTTCTTTAGAAAAATAATGAATCATATGATACATCTGAAATTTATAATTATGCAATCTAATCCAGATTCCGAAGAGATACAATATTGTTTTTCACGTGATACAAATTAAAGTTGAACTAAAGTGAGCAAAGTTAACATGAGCTTGGGTTTCCAGTCTCCTGCATTCTATTGTTGAACAAAAAGTGCATAGCGAGAAAAGAAACAGTGATCACTATTGTCTGTGCATTACTGGTAGGAACTTCATTGGTGACTTTATGCCGCTAGTGGTGACAGTCATTGAATTGTTTACTTAAACGATTTGTTTAAAACAATGACTTATTTAGGAATGAAACACCACTACTGCAATGATTACTTCTCGAGGCTTCCACTATTTTCATTGGTAGAGCAAAAAAAGACAAAACCATCAGTATTGATCTTAAAAAGCACATCAGCATGTGGATTTTAAAGATCTATTTATTTTTTTTTGCATGATGCATGCAACCACAACCAGCCCATATCGACACAGCCCTGAGGTCAAAGGTGACTGCTCTGGATCAAGACTTCTCCACAGCAGGTTTCAAGCTCAGATTTAGACAGAAATCTGTTACAAATCCTGCAATAACACAACTGCTCGTTTTATGCTGACAGCCTGCAGCAGACTCCTTCTCATCTGAATTATAATCAGAGCTTCTTTCTTCCTGGCTGTATAAATAGCACTCTTTCATCATGGCTAAATAAATCAGCATTTAACACACTCCATCAAGTGCATTTTACAGACACTCGTCTCAGACAGGTCACAAAGAGAGTGAGGTCTTTCTTTGTTTTGTTTTTTTCCATAATGAAGAAATACCAGCAGTCATAGATGTGATTCTCTGAATAACAGGATTGCTATGAAAATATTTAATATTTTTTTTCCTTTCTGATTTAATGGCAAATGCTTGTAGAACATGTAAAACTGCTCGCTCTCAGCCGTCTATACGATTTAATACTGTTGTAAGCCGCTCACAGTTCAATCTTGCTTTGCATGTTCTAATTTTAACAATCTCACAGCGAATGAGCAGATTTATGTTTATAAGCTGGTGACTGTTAGGACAGTCCTAAACCGTCCTCTGTTCCACTGACTCTTATAAGTATAGTGCGAATAGTTACATAAGCGGATGAAAGCTGTGTTGAAGAAACAGAATTTCTGATGATCTTTTTGCTACTGGAACCTCAAGGTTTTATTTCTGGATCGTGGATTCCCAAACATTTGGCCCATTGATGAAAACTGTCTACATATACCTGTACGTGTACGCCTGTGTGTGTGAGTGTGTGTGTGTCTGTGTGTGGAGGGGCAGCTGTGGGTCAGTGTGTGATGGCTAATGGTTAATGGCTGACTGGTGGGCGCACAAGCTGATGGTTGTCTCTCTTTTCTCAGGCCTCAGGGGACTCATCCGTCTGTCATCACATACACATTGAGTGATAAGATAAGAGATAGATGCTACCACTGACTGCCAGTTACACACAGAGAGAAAAACAACATTTAAGCTTTAAAGTAGCAAACTATTTGAAAGAAAGTTCATTTATATCAATATTAAAAAATACTTTTTTTAAGAAGTGTGTGCCAGTCTGCATGTATTAAAATCAAAATAATTTCACAATAATATTGTTTAGTGTATTGTATCAAAATACATTTAAATGAACTGTTTTCTTTTTTAATATATTAAAAATTTTGAATTTGTTCTTTTGATTCAAAGCTAAAATTTTTAGCAGCATTACTCCAGTCTTCAGTGTCACATGATCCTTCAATAATCATTATAATATGCTGATTTTTCTGCTTTAAGAAAGATTTCTTCTTATTCTCAATGTTGTAATATTTTTATGGAAACTGATTTTTTTTTTCAGGATTCTTTGATTAATAGAAAGTAAAAAAAACAGCACTTATTTGAAATAGAAATCTTCTTTAACTACTAATGCATTTACTTTATATATGTGTGTGTGTGTGTGTGTGTGTGTGTAAAATCTATAAAATAATCTATCTATAAATATAATAATTGATTTTGCATTGATTTAAAATAATATGGTATATTAGTTTAAGCAGCATTTTTTTTTTATAAGTGTCACAAATTTTAGGGGATATGCGAGTAGCAAGATGAAGACATAATTTTCAAGCAAAAGATCTGTGAGTCAATTTAAAGTTCTGCCACAACATTTACCAATAAACATACAAAATACATCAAAAGTTGCACTAAAATTTTCATCTTCTGTAAATAATGTACTTTTCTACTCTGTTTAAAACACCGTTCTTGTATTCAAATTAAGTAAGGTCCACTACTGTGCACATTATGACGATACAGTGTCATATCAATACATCGAGCACAGCCCTACAAGCTAAACACAAGAAGACAGAAAGCACTGGTTGAGGAACAGTAGTATACATTTAAAAACACACACAAATAAATACTCTATTCTACATACTGTAGGTCAAGATCATAATCGTAAACCCAGCTGGTGTGATCAAACACATTCAGATTATTCATAGCACTCTGTGGTCCAATCTGTTAACACACTCACAAATTAGTCATTACAATTTACTGCCAAGATGACAGAAACACACATAAATTACCCAGTGGTCTTCACACCAACACGCTAACAAGCCAAACACTCACCAATTAGTCATAACATTACATTGTGCATTTGGCTTTTGTCAGCTGGACTGATTCCAGCATGACTGCATCATGTCAGTCTCTCCACCCCACTGTCCTTAACACAAGCTGTGACAATTTATCACACACACTTGCTTACCTATATCACACACATACGCATGCAAACTCCACAGCAGATCTACATGAAACGATTGCATATTCTAGCTAGCCTGTGTTTAAGTGTGTAAATGAATTCATGGAGTGTGGCTGGTCTTTGAGGATGCCCAGACTCTCACTGAGAGTGTTCTACAATGCTTGCAAGGTCGCTGTGAATAACAGCCGAGTAGTGTTTACTGTAAGCACATCTGAAGACATGTCAGCAGTGTAACGCATTGATTAGCCCATACTCGCTGCTGGCTCTTCAGTACTCGCTAAACTGTGAGGCTGTTAACTCATACAAAGCTCATGAGGAGGAAGTTGGACAATAAAGCGGCATCTTAAGAGGTGCTTAAAAAGAATAGGCACCCCTTTTTACTACCCAGCACTAGAAACCAGGTTATTTGTATCTGTTTTGAGTGTTTGTGGGTCAATGACAGAATGCTTGTCCACGATAAAGAAGAGGAAAAAACGCTTTGTAATTCAGTTTAATGCATGTATTAGAAATCTACTCTTTGGATTAGTGTTGTGAATAATACATGGATTATTGTATCAATGTATTATTCATTTAAAGAGCAGAGACAAAAATGAGTGTCATGCCTTTGACCCTTGTGTTTTAATGAATAGCTTTCTTGTCATTTACTGTGTGATATTTCCTCAAGACAAGTTGTCGGTGCACTTTAAACCCAATTTAAACTGCCATTCCAAGCCCTCAGTCTCAAACATCTAATATCTACTGTATAGTAGCTGACTATATACCTGATCCCTGTAAGAGGTCTGACACTGAGAGGGCAAACGGGAGAGAACGGGGACGGTGAGCATCCTAGAGGTGATGGGGTATGGAGGGAGGGCTGCTGCTCTAAGGGGGGGAAATCTCCAATAATGGGAAGGCCGACAGATGCTCCAGTTTCCTTGACAGAAATGGAGGTCAAGTCGAGATTTATGTAAAAGGGAAAACAGGCAGCGAGGGAGAGAAAAGGAAAGTGCATATTATGACTTTAACTAGTGGATGGGGAGGACAGAGCAGCAAAGCAATGATTTTACACAGACAGCACCATAAAATTAATGAGACAGAGGAAGTGCCTTAAAACAGAAGGGAAGGAGTGGATTAAAGTATTGCCCAGGCATTTTTGTAAAGCTCAAGTAGATCTTCATCAACAACAAACTATAAATATGTTATTTTTTTCTCATGCTCTAAAATCATTCTTCATTTATTATATTAATTGAATCTATCTTTAAAGACTATAAACATGCTGCAAAAAAAATAAAAAAATAAAAATTTGGGGTCAGTAAATTTTTTTGTATATTTTTAAAATAAGTCTCTAAGTCTCACCAAGGCTGCACTTATTTGATAGAATAGCAGTAATATTGTGAAATATTATCATAATTTTTTTTTATATACTTTCAAACGTAATGTAATTCTGGGATGGCAAAGCTGGATTTTCAGCATCATTACTCCAGTCTCCAGTGTCAATTAATTCCTTTAGAAATCATTCTAATATGCAGATCTGCTGCTTAGGAAACATTTCTTATTATTATCAGAGTTGGAAACAGTTGTGCTTTTATGGACATGGTAATTTGTGATATATTTATTTCAAAAAAGATATAAAGTGATTTTGAATTTTACAAATTAAACGGTAGAGATACATGGCATCGTGCTGGGAGTAAAAATTCTGAGCTGTACTCGTTTTCACAAAGTTCCCCTAACTAAACAGCCCTAGGCTGCTTAATTGACCATAATTCTTCATTTATCTTTCAAGACGCTTGCACTGACTAACTCTCAAGTCAAGACGATTGAGAAAGGCTCGAGGTCTTGGCAGTGGAGCTGCCGCGTCAGACTATTTACTCAAGCCAACAAAGACATCATCAGGCTCTCGTGCCAAGCATGAATAAATAAATAAACAACCAATTGAGAAATGTCTCATGCACTTTCTTATAATGCACAATTTCTAAAGTTTTTGGCAAAAGGATCTGCCCAACATTCAGGAGCTTCTGCAAAGACAGATTTTTTGTGTGTTTTCACAAATTGTGTTTTGTGTGACTTGGTGTGAACATCATTGGTTCGGTTTGAAAGGTGAAGTCAGTGTGGCCTCAGAATTTTCTTGGTAGAAATCAATAAGAATTGACAGATGCAATAAAAGTAGCATTAAAATATGAATATGCACACAGGTACAAAAGTAGTTCAATGTATGTCTAAGTATACATCTAAATACGATTACTTACTCAAACAGTCATAAAGGGAGCCAAAAGAGATTTCTTTGATGTTAACTTCTAACCCATTTCCACCAGCACTTTAAAGCTAGGCTGCTCTTTTTTTAAGATGATACACCTCTGAGCATTCAACATTAAACTGCCTTTCCATTATATTTAGGTCTTGCATTCATTGCACAATGAAGCAGTAACTGTTTTGTGTTACTAGGATTGCTCAGTCACATCTTTAAAGACCCACCTGATATTAAAATTAATAAATAAATACAGCAAAAAACTTTCATCCAGATAGCTAAACATGGCCTTTTCACTTTAGCTGTAGCTTATACAAATATTGGTATTGAGTATACTGAAGATCATAATTCTTGACATTTGAATTGGGTAATACTTTGACCTATATGATAAAAAAGTAGATGTTAATCGCAATGAATAGATGTCCTGGTACCGTTAGCACTATAATAAATAAATAAATACATTTAAAAAAATATAGCTGCACATTTCACTGTTCTCTGCATTTATTTATTTTTTCCTTTATGAATCTGACACTTGCTCCTGTGGCATTGGGACAGTTCAGGATCCACCGGTTGCACACTTCCCAAATCTCAGCAGTGTCAGAAACTCGGGTGTTGTTCGCCTGAATATTCAAATATTCTTAATTTTCTAAACGGACGCGTGAGAAGAAAAGCTTTTAACTCGTATCTGGTTGCATAGCAACGGCAGGAAATCAGCGCCAGGATTCGACGGGGTCAGTTCTAGATCTCAGTTATCCCTAGACCTTCGTAGCCTGCTGTAGAATAAATATTACAATACATATTTATCAACTATAAATCAACTTAAAACCTTAGACAGTGCAGAGTATTGTTTAACGTATCGTAATATACAAACCTGGCGTTTAATTTGACTTTTAAGAAATACTTAACTACATTTATTTTGGTAAATGCATTCAGACGGCCGCACTGTTACTATATGAAAGATGAGAAGGAAATTATTTTGTACACACGCGTAGATAGAGAGCGCGCGCTCGCGTGAGATGCTGTAGCACCTTCAAAGCGATGACATCATGACAACTGTGAGCCGCTGGTGACAGAGACACTCATCTTTAAGCAATAATCACATCGTGTAAAGAAAAGAAAACACGAACACGAGCAGACATGAATAATAAATGGAATCGAAATCAGTCTAAATCGTCCGGCTAAACGCCTCCACACAGACGTGAATGCGGCCACTGCGTCTGTCTACTGCAGAAAGAAAAAAAAACTGTCGCATCATTTCTAGTGGATCAGACTTTAAGTACTATATGTCACGGACGATATTCCCCGCACGCGTCACAACTATTCCTCACTTGAAAGAGCACACACTGTTCTGACTGCGTTAAAACGCACTGCACCTGTGATGATAAAGAGCGAAAGATCAAGAATTGTGTCAAATTGTGTCAATGATATCGAGCGCAGGAAGGAGGGATGTCGTTCCTGAGGGACGCACGGGGAGCCTGAGAAACCTGATGCCCGTCTCGCCAGCGCTCTCAGAATGAATCCTCAGATGCACTGTGAGACTCACCTCAGTAACGCACTGTACTTTCAGCGCGCACTGATGCCACGGAACGCGCGCGCTTAGAGCGAGACTCGCATCCGCTCTGCTCTGCACGGGTTACACCGGGCTACGGGACGCTTACCTCCACACTTGTCCCATCTGAAGGATGTGTATGAGCGTCTGCCAGATCCACACGGACAAGCGACAGCATCTGGCCCTGCCGTGCACCCCTGGGCCCAGGCTGCAGCTGAGACCCTCCACGGAGCCCAAGCCGCCACCCGTGTAATCCTGCACGAACCACCTGAAGCTCAGGATCTGGACCAGCACCGACGGCACCAGCACGAAGAACAGTGTGAGTCCGAACCAGAGGTAGTCCTGCTTGACGTAGTAGTCGAGCGCGAGCCACAAGTCAGTCCCCACGTCCCAGAAGAAGACGAGGAGCGCGAGGACGATCCACAGGCAGTCCAGCCACAGGCGCTTCTCGTAAGGTGGCCGCCGGACATGAAGTGGCAGCCTGGCGTCTCTCCCCTTGCCCAGGAGGTAACGCAGACAGGCGCTCCGGCAGCCCCAGTAGCACGACGAGGTGTTGCAGCAGTGGCAGATGTGGAAGGAGCTGCCCTGCCGCGGGTCGTCCTCGCAGCTCCCCACCGTCTCGTCCAGGTTGTGCAGCTGGGCGAAACCGGTGACGACCCCCCGACCGTCGGATTTCGCTGCCATCTTGCTCTCCGAAGCGCACACCTCCGGTTTCCGAGGCTCGTGACGTCACTTCCCCGACACCTGTTTCTCCAGAGTACCCCTAATGATTTAGCCATGGACTTGTGGGGTGAGGCCGAGCATCTTCCTGCGACGTTGCGGACGGCGAAGTCAGCGCTGATCTAGTCCTTGAGCCGGCACGGGTCAGAGACGAACTCCTGGAAGCCGCTTCTTGTCACCTGCGCATTGTGTTTGGGAGCGAGCGCGGGACTGTTCCCTGAGACACCCGCCGCCGCTGACTGGATGTCTCGACTGAAGAGAGACGCGGATCCGTAGGCTACTCATCTAGGATGCCACCTAGTGCTCGGTTCGCACCTCGGGACCGCTGAGTGATGTAATGCTGTAGGAGCGAGCACGCCGCCCGCGCTCTTAACCCTCTCGGACATCAGAAGATGCTGCTCACGTGGAAATCTGCTAGTGGACCAACACTTTCGCGTATAGCCTACACATGCACGATGCTTCTCCTCTCTTCTCCTCCTCTCCACTGTGTCATCATGACGTCAAGATGACCATTATAATGCAGTAATAACATTTAAATGAGATTTCAACATGATCCACTCATGAAATGAGAGAGCAAATAAATGTAAGCGTCAAGCGACACGTGTTTGAGGTCAGGTGCGCATCTGTGCTGACGTTCTGCTTGTGACAAACAACTCTCTTCTGTGAAAACTTAAACTTAACAGCCTCTCCCTGGATGGAAGTAGCAATAAAGTTAGAGTACATCTGTAAAATGAGGCGCGGGAAATATTGTTGCGACAAGACAACTGTCCTTAAGAAACGCACTATACCCAGCTGACTCTTCCATGTTGTCTATGCAGTTTACTGAATATTAGTCTTGCATTCTAATGTTAATAATGAAATTGATTTTGCAAATACCTGCTAAGAACATTTTAGTGTTTTAAATAATTTAAATGAAATTAGGTCAAGTCTGCTCCACAGTTTTGGTCCCCAAAACCTCTCCACATTACAGACCAGCCTGACCACATTATAAGACCAGCAAAACAGTTTAAGATGTTTTTCTTTTTTCAGCAGGGATTTTGTGATTTATTATTATTATTATTATTATTTATTTTTTTTTTTGAAGATACAATTTCATTATTTACAATTCTCTCTCAGTTGCGACTTTTTTTCTTCTCTGCATTTATCTCCCTACTGGCTCAAACTGTTTTCCCCAACATCCCACATTCACATGGGAGACATACCATTTATTAGACTCCTAAATTCAGCCTTTATTCTTTGAAAACCCATGGCATCAGCATCAGATCTGCACTCTGATCTATTTCTCAGTGCCTTGACTCAGGTTTCCTCCAGGTATCAATAAAAAATAAAATGTGCAAGCGATAGAGAAAGAAATCTTCGATCCTTGCCAAAAGCATTGCTGTTATCCTAAGAAAAAACTTACCACATACTGTAGCACTTGAGCTCTGATTACAAAACGAAGTGTGCTTTGTCTGCCAGAAAAGCAGTGAACAATGCAGTCTTGGTGTCCAATGCCACCTCTGTTGGACTCTGTCTCACCCTCCCACAAGCCATCGTAAATCCTCAACACCTGTGGAAGCGCCAGGGAAGCATTAACCAAGATTAGGACAGTGCCACTGTTACATTAATTAGATGATCTCACACTACAGTCCCACTGGTTGCCAATAGGCTTAGATCATAACATAAGGCACATGCATGGCAGCATTACAATAATCATAATTTTTATTACAATCCTAGTTAATTAATGAAAAGCTGTATGAGATAATGAAATTTCTCTGTCAACACTTCCCATTTAGTTTCAATTGCAATGGTCATTTGATGTGACTTACATGAAAGTAAGATGTTCCCATTCATAACCATTCATAAATGGTTCCCCGTACCTAAGGAAATGTTTGGAAATCATTCATAAATGCAGTGACTTTGAATTTGCACAGTGCTGCAGCTCTCGTATGAAGTTCTTCAAATGAACACACACTGACAGAGTCTCTTCTGGGGTTCAGAGCCCGAGGAAACTTCACAGAAATGTTTGATGAGCAGCATAAGCTGGAATAGCGCTTCTCAGCTAATAATGTAAAAAAAAAAAAAAAAACTACTATCAAAGTGGCCTGAGGCAAAGGGAAACAGTCTGAGATTCAGTGTCGTGCATGTGTAATTGGTGTCAGGCACAATGATAACAAACAGATAATTATATGAAAAAAAACAGGTCTTCACAGATCATTTGAAACATGGTACCCATATCATCAGGATTATGAGAGACTTTTTAAATAAAATTGCATTTTATTTTATTTCATGTATAAGAAAAATTCCAATTTGCTGAATTTGTATTAGCCCTCAGGTCATCCTAGACGTAGATAAATTTGTTCTTTCAAAGGAACAGACTTGGAGAAATTTAGCATTACATCACTTGCTACCAATGAGTCACCCGCAGTGAATGGGTGCCATCCTAATGAGAGTTCAAACCGCGGAGGAAAACATCGCATTAATCCACGAGTTATCCTCATGACTCCAATGCATCAGTTAATGTCTTGGAAAATGAAAAGATGCTTGTTTGTAAGAAACATAATACTGCTTCCTGTCCATCCCCTATGGCTCTCTCACATCAAAGTCCACAGACATGTTTGTTTAGAACTGTGTTGGAACTGTAAACAGGGCTTGGTCTGTGCACATTCCTCTCCTGATTGAGACAAGATGACTTATTCCACCGGAGAAAGCAATATTGTAGATAGAGGACATGTATTTAAGCCGAAAGCAACAGTGTCATGCCTTTATGATGAATTGCTTTCTTACAGTGTTTCACTTCACAAGACATTAATTGATGGACTGGACGTGGTGTGGATTACTTATGTGTTTTTATCAGCTGTTTGGACTCTAATTCTAATGGCACCCATTCACTGCAGAGGATCCATGGGCGAGGAGTGTAATGCTAAATTTCTCCAGATCTGTTCTGATGAAGAAACAAACTCATCTATCTTGGATGGCCTGAGGGTCCACACAAATTCAGCAAATTTGCATTTTCTATTAAGTCCTTTGTCATCTCAATTGGTGTCACACTGTGATATTAACAAACAGACAGTTCATATGCCATGACGAAAGCAGATCCTCAAAGATATTTTAAAAACCTTTTCTCTGCCGTGTAGCTATGTTGAGGACTGATATGCTATAACATGAGATGAAAATGTATGCTTAGTGCCTGGCTTCATACACGCAGCTCAAGTTACATATGCAAAAATATCAGCTCTCAGTCAGGGGAGTGTGTTTTTCCCCACAAACGGCATACATTTTTAATGAGAGCAAATGGAGCCGCATATTTTTTGGGGGAAGTGTGGGGTTCATGGCACACATGTAACTCAAGCTAAATAATGCAGTGACTGTAATCGCTCACGGCGCTCAAGAGACGCCAGACACTTATCTTCCTGCTTAACAGGAGGCCACTCTGCTCCCAGCAGGATTCTGCTAAGACTACAGGTGAGCTGTGTTGTGAATTCATACAGATGCACATATGCACGTGCACGCACACACACAAAAATCATCTTCACATAAGTCAGCACCAGTGTTGGGTAAGTTACTCTAAAAAAGTAATTAATTGCTAGTTACCAGTTATATCTTCAACAGTCTAATTACATTATTGTACAAATAACTCTCTCCATTACTTTCTAAATCCTATATCACCTCCACAAGTTAATAATACAAAGATAGATATGAAAGGGTTCTATAATAGATAAATAAATAATAGATAACTACATAAATGATTCTGGTCACACTTTAGATTAGAGTCCAATTCTCACTATTAACTATCTATTAATTATGATTTTTGCCTTAATATACTCCAATTACTGCTTATTAATGCTTAGTAAAGTAGTTTTAGGATTAAGGATTTAATAAGGTCTTAATAAGGTCACAGAAATAAAAACAATATAAATATCCATGAGAATTTTTTTAAATTATTATATGTATTTATTTACCCCATAAAAGTATTGTGAATAGTACAGCGTAAAACTATTAAGCCACACACACACACACTCACACACACACACACACACATGTATGTATGCATATATATATATATATATATATATACTGTACTGCATTAAATCATTTCAGGATGCCGAAATCTGAACCGTTAAATTCCTTTTTTTAACTAACTCCCAAAAATTGTGATGTCAGCAGTGTTCTTAAGTCAGGTTTAATGGATAACATTAAGAAGCAAGCGTTGTCTGTTCCATGCATACATTCCAGAACTGTTTGTTCAGTTCCTCAAGTGAACAGTCCACAGTTCAACTAGTGGAAATAAACAGTCCTGATTTTGTAAATCACATACATTTTAAATTTTGTTTATTTACCAAATATTCGACAGATATAAATCATACTATTGGTCTATCAAGCTAAAAAAATATTTTTATTTTTTTGAAAAGCAAAAAAAAATACAAAAAAAAAAAATAAATAATATGAGTTTCATTCAGTACAGTAAATCCATTTTTGACACTACAAACATGTTCAACATCTCTTGTGTATAACATTGTTTATCTTTTTGTCTTGTATTTGGTATTGTTAGCCTCTCAATCCAATTTCCACGCCTTGCTCCTCTTTAATCATGTACTTTATAAACCTGTAGAGAACACAAAATTATATTTAGGTAATTATATTATATTTGGTAGGCCTAACACTTTATTTGAAGGTGTCCTTGATACACATGTTATTACTATATTAACAATAAAATATGCATAATCACATGCAAGTTACCCGAAGCCAAACCGTATCCTAGCCCTAACCGTAAGTAGCCTAATTAATATTACTCACTGTAACATGGACACCTTAAAATAAAGTGTAACCTATATTTTATATTACTTACATACATTAAAATAATAATTAATTACAATGATTACAGAATTATAATTAATATTGTTTTTTAGTGTTTATTGAGAAGAGAATGAGTGAGAATATTCAACACTCTTCTCCCGGTATGTAAAGTCTTCAGCACTCCTCGCGCTCCCTCACATTCACCCAAACCAGTAGGTGGCGATACTGATTAATATTAGCTCGCGGTCAAATCCAACAAAGGAGTGGAAACGAGGAAGTAGAGGGGTCAGGTGAGAGAAATGCTGTTGTCATCTCTTTTAAGTACGTTTAAAATGCATATGTTGTTCTTGACAAATAACATTGCACCTGCGGTTCTTTGTCGAGTTCATTGGATTCGTTTTAATCCGAGCGTCTTCGTGTTGATGCGACACAAAGCTGCAAATCCCGTTTGTTGTCATATTTCAGGGTGATGACACAGCGAGCCGAGAGAAATTGGACAGATACATTGAATATGCCAGAATAACTGTTTATAAATACTCGTGCCTGGTTTAGTTACGCTCCTTCGAGTAAATTAGACGAATGTGGTATTTTTCTCACCGCTATCTCAATGCTTGCGTCTTGTTTTGGAATCTGCAGATGAGAAACCCACCGCTGCAACATAACAAACCTCTGTGTCTAACCATTGCTTTTATTATAATCATACTATTATATAGGTTTAGTTGTCAGATGAATGCAAATAAAAGAATAAGAAGAATCCTAATAATGAGACTTAGACGTAGTTTGCACTATAGTAGTCATTTACATCAGTGTTTCCTCTCCCATTGACTTTTGCAGGTTTCTTGTACCTCTCTAAACATCATGGAGTTTGCTGAGCTGATCAAAACCCCTCGTGTGGATGGGGTGGTCCTCCACCGCCCCTTCATGCCCACTGTGGAGGGAACTCTGTGTCTGACGGGACATCACCTCATCTTGTCTTCTCGGCAGGACAACACTGAGGAGCTCTGGCTGCTTCACGCTAACATTGACTCTATTGAGAAGAGGTACTGCTGATACACAGAGAGGGAAGTCTGGGACAACTAGTAAAAATGGCATATTATTGTTATCATTTTCACAACTGTGACCCTGGACCACAAAACCAGTCTTAAGGGTTTTTTGAGAAGTTGAGATTTATACATCATGTGAAAGCTGAACAAATAAGCTTTCATGATGTTTAAAGCATTCAATTGATGTATGGTTTGTTATGATAGGACAATATTTGGCCGAGATACAATTATTTGAAAATCTGGAATCTGAGGGTACCAAAATATGAAATCCTTAGCAATGCATATTACTAATCAAAAATTAAGTTTTGATATATCTACGGTAGGTAATTAAAAATTTTCTTCATGGAACATGATCTTTTTTAATATCCTAATGATTTTTTTTAGCATTAAAACATTCAATAAATTTGACACACAATGTATTGTTGGCTATTGCTACAAATATACTCCTGCTACTTATGGCTGGTTTAGTGCTCCAGGGGCACATATATATTTTTATTAATCAAACGTGACAGTAAAAAAAATGGTGAGCATGAGAGACTTCTATCAAAAACATCTTACAGACCTAATGTTTGCAGGTTTGTCGGATCACTGGGAACTATTATTGTAAAGTGTAAGGACCTGCGGGTGATTCAGCTGGACATACCTGGCATGGAGGAGTGTCTTAATATCGCCAACTCAATTGAAGTAAGACTGCATTAGTACTCACTCATAAAGCAGAATAATAATGGACTAATAATAACTCTGATTTCTACTAATCCGTTTATGCTGTTAGTGTTCAGTTTATGATGGTTCATTTTTCAGGCTCTCTCCACGCTGGACTCGGTGTCCCTGATGTATCCGTTCTTCTATCGTCCTCTGTTTGAGGTCATTGAGGATGGATGGCAGTTGTTCGTTGCAGAGGAGTCTTTCAAAGATCTGGAGTCTATGGTATTGTTTTCTCCCTGGATGCCTTGACACTGAGGTCATCAGAAAAAGCTGTAATACAGTTTCTCAGTGTATCATTGCTCATTTTTTCAGCTGATTCTCTATGGGAAGCCAAAGAGCACATATTCGGGACTTCATCTTCTGATATCCAATTTAATACAAATACAGCTAGTATTTCATAAACTCCCGTTCAAAAGTTTGGGGTCTGGAAATGTTGTATATACTCACCAAAGCTGTGTTTATTTGATTAAAATACAATACCACGATAATAATATTCTGAAATATAATTACGATTTTAAAACAATTGTTCTCTATTATAATTTATTTTAGTCGCTCATTTAGTCCTGTGATGGCAAAGCTGAAATTTCAGCATCATTACAGTCTTCAGTGTCACGTGATCTTTCAGCAATCAATCTAATATGATAATTTGGGGCTCAAGGAGCATTTATTATTATAATCAATGTTGAAAACAGTTGTGCTGCTTAATATAATAGTAGAATAGTGGAAACTTAAGTGCTCTAAACAGCATTTACTTGATTATTATTATTCTTCACTTTCATTTTTGATCAATATAATGCATCCTTGCAAAATAAAATTATGAATTTCTTAAAAGATGACTCACCCCAGCTTTTGAGTTGTAGTGTGCAGTATAGCAGTTTATTGAAACCTCTTTTGGTTTAGACTTCGTTAATTTCATTTAAAAAATAAAGTGACTAATTAAATGACGATGACACTGAGTTCTGTTGTCCTCTCTCAGACAGATGAATGGAGACTGAGTGAGGTAAATAAAGACTTCCGCGTGTGTCCCTCGTACCCGTCCTTTCTGACTGTGCCCAAAGACATCGATGATGAAAGTCTCTGCAAAGCTGCTTCCTTTCGCCACGGAGGCCGTTTCCCTGTGCTCAGTTACTACCACAAGAAAAATGGCATGGTTAGAAGAAGTGTCCTTTGGAAATTTTTGTTTCCAAATGTTGACCTGTTTAAAAAACTGACTCTGATCACACGGTCCACAGGTGATGATGCGAGCAGCACAGCCACTGATAGGAACCAATGGACGCCGCTGCAAAGAGGACGAGAAACTGATCAATGCCACGCTTTGCGCGGGGAAGAGAGGTTACATCATCGACACGCGGACTATAGCTGTAGCGCAGCAGGCTAAAGCTCGTGGAGGAGGATTTGAACAGGAAGCCAACTACCCTCAGTGGAGGAGGATCCATAAAGCCATTGAGAGGTGTGTATTTAATTCTTCTCATGATAATGCTATCATGAGATGCATGTTTTTTTTGCATTGAAATGTAGATAACATAAGTGAATTTATTTAAAAATGAAATTATTACATTTTATTTTATTCAAAGTTTTGATCTGAATGACCACCTGTCCGACCTGTAAACCGACCAAGCACAGCTTTTTTTTTTTTTTTACATGCTATTTAGAGCCAGGTTTGATACACGATAAAAGACCAGCATTAAAAAAAATTATTGTGATGCCGCCGTTTCAATGAATAGTTGTACAGAAATCAGTGGAAGAATATTAAAAGCTGTAAAGACTCTGGTAAAATTGGTAAAAACGCAATACATATAATACATACATAATGCCTCAAACAAAAATCCTGGGTATAGTTAAAAAAAAAATTTAATTGTATTTTAAAAAAATTAAAAAATTATATTTTAAATTAAGTTCATTTTTACAACTATTTTTGAATGCATGTTATTTGATTGATTGCATGTGAATGATTGATACATGTATGTGTTTAATTAATATTGATTTATTTATTCCTTGTACTGTTTAATCAAAACCATAACTTCTCTCTGGTTTCAACCTGATTTTGACAAATATTTGGCAAATCCAGTGACCATTTCTTAAGTGCTCTAATTGGTTTACAGGCAAACTGATAAAGTTGATTAAGTCAGTAAATCAGATCACTTTCTTTTCAATCTTGTGATCAGTAGACATCAGGCAGTCAGTGAATGGACTGTGACAGTCTGTACCATCTCAAACTGATATTAGCACCTACTGTGCTTTTATTAGGGGGCTTAAACTCGTTCAAGCCTGGAAAACACATGTCAGTTGCAGTAAAATGCTCTTTTGGAGCTGAAGAATACCATATGCAAGCAAACAAACACAGCTGCACAAATGAGTCCAGTAACTAAGACTATAATCTGACAGCTGTTCTCCCACAGGTCTAATGTTCTGCAGGACAGTCTGATAAAGCTGGTGGAGGCGTGCAACGATCAGTCACACAGCATGGACCGCTGGCTCAGTAAACTTGAAGCGTCCAACTGGCAGAGTAATGTTAAGGAAATCCTCACAACGGCCTGCCTGGCTGCACAGTGCATTGACAGGTACATCTGTTGATACGTCTACCTGTTCCTATCTCATGCACACCGAGCCATCACACTGCAGACTGATCTGTACAGGCCATATCGTGCAGCTGTGGTAATTACTGATTTAGTTCATTACAAATGCTGTGGTCGCCCTGATTCTTGCCACATTGGTTACAAAGCTTGTTGTGGTGATAATTAGTGCTGTTGTCATGCCGTGATCATCATTATGTTCACACCACACTGGTTCTGCTGCTTTTGGCACGCAGTTCATCATCAGGTTTGTTGCACAGTTTTGTAAGTGCAGTTTCAAACTTGGAGGGGCCACTTTGATTTGTGTTGTATTCTAGGGAAGGGGCGTCAGTGCTGGTTCATGGCACAGAGGGCACTGATTCAACACTGCAGGTCACGTCTCTCGCCCAGATCATCCTCGATCCGACATGCAGAACCATCCGTGGCTTTGAGGCGCTGATTGAGCGAGAGTGGTTACAGGTGAGAAAACCGAGAAACTCGGATGTGTCTGATTTCCGCTTCATGTCCCATTGTCAAAGTCATTCTATTAGCCTCCCTAGAAATTCTCTGAATGTGCTGTAAAAAAGTTGGCTGCTCACTTTATTAGCATACTGGAAATATTATCATAGGGCATCAGAGAAGAGCAGAAGTGTAAAGACAAAAAGCATTTTAAAGTATTTAAGTATTTCCCATCAAAGTATTATACAGGAATTAAATACAAATTTATTATTGCTTTATTCTGCAGTTGATAGATGTTTATTTTTATTAATTTGTGTACTTTAATGTGCAAAAGTTTGGGTTCATTTAGCAAGGATGCATTAAATTAATCCAAAGTTACAGTAAAGACATTTATAATGTTGCAAATGTTTTCCATTTCGAACAAATGCTGTACAAAATGTCTGTAGAGAATCAAGACCCTTGCTAGTGTTCCAATTTGATAATAGTTAACAACATAAGGAACTAGGAAGTGGAATCAGACACAGCCTTGGTTTTAAAATGATGTTTCTCTGTAAAGTCTGGGATAACCTAAGGTCCTGTAACCTTTCCCCTAGGCCGGTCACCCGTTCCAGCAGCGTTGTGCACAGTCTGCATACTCAAACGGGAAGCCCCGAAGTGAAGCGCCTGTGTTCCTGCTCTTCCTGGACTGTGTGTGGCAGATTCTGCGGCAGTTCCCTTGCTCCTTCCAGTTCAACGAGAACTTGCTGATCATGCTCTTCGAGCATGCCTATGCCTCACAGTTTGGCACCTTCCTTGGAAACTGCGTGGCCGAGAGGTTAGTGTCCCCCTTCATCAAATACCTGTCATTACGTCCGTTTACAGATTCGATCTCATTTCCTGTATTACATTATAAAAACAAATTGTTTGAACCATACCAGATAAATCTCTAAGTGGCCAACACAGGACCTGTCGCAAATGCCACAATTATTTTATCACTCAGAAGGTAACTGGTGTGTCTGTGCAACAGTTATGTCACCAAAGGTGGATTTGAAAGAAAAGGGAATTTGGAAGTGGTCCATAGTTTACACTTGTACATAAACACATGGCATGTTGTAATTCTATCTGACTCGAAAGATACGTTCAGGAGCAGAAGGTCACGACCCTTTCCGTCAACACTGCTGCATCAGTAAAGGCCAACTTGTTGTTGGCCGTGACCCTTTTCTGTTTGTTTCATATTCTGAACAGGATGTTTTGGTAGATGTGTTGTGAAATGATTTTCCGCTTGTTGCTTAAATGTGTATCACATTTCAAAATGCCCAGTTTTGGTTCACTCATTTACCGACAATGAATGGTGTGTAGTTTGTGACGTCATAAATCTGATCTTCGGACACAAGAGGAGAGGTTTCTTTCTGGTTTAATGTTTTAACATATGTTTTCTTTAAATGGAAAAAAATCGGTTATTTTATGGGGAGTCGATGTTTCCATGAAGATCCTGTAACATCCATATACATTTTTATTTGCATAAAAGATGGCTTATAGTGGGGAAAATATCTTAAAATTGTTCTTCACTAAGACAAAAATGGTTACTGAAAGGTTCTTTAGGGAACATGAGATGGTTCTTCTGTGGCATCACTGCAAAAAAATAAAAAACCTTTGGAACGTTTATTTTTTTAAAATGTATGAACTGCAAGATTAGAATATATTTATGAATGTTTGGGTCCAGCTTGAAGTGTAGAACAGTTGCTTATTGTAACATAATGGATGGCAACGGCTGGATGTGTCTCGCTCCTCATAACATGAGGAGGTATAAATGTAAACTTTGTACTTCCTGTTTCAATGTTTCAGGGTGAAGCTGCAGCTGTCTCAAAAAACTGTTTCTTTATGGTCGTGGGTGAACAGACCTCAGGAGCTGCAGCGATTTCTCAACCCACTGTATGAGCCCAATAACCTGGTCATCTGGCCGTCTGTGGCTCCCCAGAGCCTGCTTCTGTGGGAGGGTGAGCGCCATCAAATCTCCCACATTCCTCTCATTTTCTGATCTCTTCCAGCACCTGCTGTGAATGTGACATCATCATTAAAATGATATTGAAACGCATGTTTGCCCAGTTAAACTATAGGGGGCAGTCATGTGTTGTTTGGTGCTTTAACTATATTTTTACAGTGAACCTTTGGATGAGTGAGATGCTTAAAGTACTTGTGGATCATAAGATCAGTATGTGTTTCGAAAGGAATGGTATGTTACCATTCTTCAATGCCATACAATAGATGCACCTATAGGTACTGTATCTTGTGCATTCGTCACATACTTCAACATTATATTTAACAATCTCTGAGACAGATTCCATTTAAATAATTATAATTCTCCTGGTATAATGAAAATGAAAGCCTTCTGGACCATATATAAAAAAAAATTATTAGTTGTTTAATTTAAACATCTAAAATCTATTATTAATTGCAAAAAAGAAGTATTTTTATTTTAGAATACAGTATTATTTAAATTAAGTATTTAAATATTTTTAAAGAACACGCCTACAGTCTGATTATATTTTAGTTTTTATATATGACAGAGACTGTTTTTTGGTTGTTGTTTTTTTTGGACACAGATTAAACAAAGCTGAAATTTAAAAAATAAAGTTAAATTTACTCTAAATATAGTAATCAGTTTATTTTTAATCAAGAAAATTCAACTTCCTTGTCATGTTTAAGATATTATTTTGCTTTAAAGAAGCAATTCTGAGACTGTTTTAAACCTTTCACCCGATACAGATTGTCACATTGAATTCACAAGTGTAACAATGATTTAACCCCGATGACCTCTGTGTCATTCATTTTTTCAGTCCTCATCTCTGGAGCCTGTCATGCCTCTATTTTAGAGGTGCAGTGAAAGAGACTCTTTCAGGAAAAGCAGCCAAGCAGACATAAAGTTTAATGCCATGGGGGTTCACTTTCAGTCACATGAGCAGTTCTCAAACAACTCACAGATATGTTTAGACCTTTCATATACACTACCAGTCAAACATGTGAATATCAGTGCACTCGCCAAAAGAGCTACACTGAACAGTCTTATACTATAGATATAAGCCTTTGACTAGATTACAGTTCGTTAAAAAAAAAAAAGATTTGAAGTAACACATGCTGCTATTATGTTTGTGTGAATGAATGAAATTAACCAGGTGGTTTGAACGAAACCATTTTCAATTTGTGGGCTATATATGAATGCATCCTTTCTCCAAGTTGCACTTTTTTCCAAGTCACTTTAGAACAGAACAGAATAATGTGTCCAGTTTATTTTTGGCAAGCACATGTGTTTCTAATACAGTACTGGTTGGCTATATTAACATGGTATCTCAGGTTGTCCAAGATGTAGGAGATTTTTTTTTTGTTTATCGGAGCAGATTTGGAAAAACGTAGCATTACGTACTTGCTCTGAAGTGAATGGGGGCCATCAGAATAAGATTCCAAACAGCTGATAGAAACACCACAATAATCCACAAGTAATCTTCATAGCTCAAGTCCATCAATTAATGATTTGTGACATGAAAAGCTGCACATTTGTGAAAGGTGTTTGAATTTGAATCCATCGCTTATGGCTTAACTATGATTCTGTAATTCATAATACTCCAGTGAAAAAGTCCTTCCCCTTTTGTCATCTCACATAAATTCCACCAGCATATTTGTTTAGAACTGTTTTGGACTTCTTTTCACTTGTAAATGATCTGTGCATATTTCTCTCCTGATTCAGATGAGACAAACCTTTCACTGGAAACACCAATAATACATATAAAATATTTTTCTTACAAACATGCAGCTTTTCATTTTAAAAGATACTAACTAATGGACTGGAGTTGTGGATTACTTATAGATAATTGGGTTTTTGTTGTTGTTGTTGTTTTTTTACTCTGACGGCACCCATACACTGCAGAGGATCCACTGGTGAGAAAGTGATTTAATGCAATAAATACATTTCAATGTAATGCTGTGATGCAATGCAATACATTTCTCCAAATCTGTTCTGATGAAGAAACAAATCTATACATATTACATGGCCTGAAGGTGAGTAAAACTATTCCTTTAAGTGTCAAGGTCCTTTGAGGAATAGTCGATCAAATGTTAATTTCACAGTTGAATGAGTATTGACCAGGGTAGGGTTGCACCAGCCATTAATAAGCTTAAATGAGAACATTAAGTCCACACTGAACCTATATTTTATTTGGTTTCACCAGTTGTTCATAAGGCAGGATGTAGCAAGTAGTTTGTTAACTCTCCGTAAAGTAGTATTTAATGAGAGTTGATCCCACGAACTTCGGGTTTTAAGTCAGACTCTCTATACATTAGACCACGATTGCCCCATTTAAAATGATACATTAATAATAACTAATATTTAGTAGTGCGTATGATGTAACTTACGTACAGCTGGTGCAACTGGCCCCAGTGCACTCTGCTAGCACCATTACAAAATGTAAGCATCATGTGTGTTAAGAAACATGGGATTGGTGATTGTATGGGGATGATCAATGCAGGGTGATCAATGTGGCCATCTCACATCTTTTTCTTTTTGTGTGTCCCAGAAAAGATAATTTATCAGCCACACAGAATGATATCGTCACATATTACATATCTAGCACCTTGCTCTTTTCTCTGTAGGGGTATTCCTTCGCTGGAATCGCTCTACAAAGTGTTTGGACGAGGCCTGTCAGGAGATGGTCCATATTATAGAGTACAACAAGGAGCTGCAGAACAAAGTGAACAGCCTGCGCAGGCAGCTGGCCCAGCTCGAGACGGAGGACGGCCCCCTGCAGACACCATAGGACGTCACCAGAATGGTATCCTTCTGATTTGCCATTTCTGTCTTACTGAAATAAGTCTCATGCTCGTGTATCTACACTCCTCTGATCGTACTCTTTCTTTCCGTCTCCATTGGTCTTCAATGGATTCTTCCACTAGATCTGCTGCACTATTAATATATCATTGTAGTTTTCTTCCTTAAACACTATGCCTCACTTGTCCTTATTATAATGTGCTTCATGTAAAACACTTTAAACTGATTAGCAGGTTGTGATATGGATGACATTTATTACAGATTGTACAATGGTGCTTTGGTTTACATGTTCTCATAGAAAAGGGACTGCTGATGTGCCATTTTATTATTATTATTTTTTTTTTTACGTCGTGTGCCATGAAGTGTAATAGAAAGCACAATTATAAAATAAAACAAAAGGGAAAATACTGGACTGACTATCAGATGCTGGAAATAGCATTTGAATCAAACACAGGTGGTTTACATGGTCTTACATGATCCCTAACACTGACAACACTGACCACATGATCTAAGAGAGAGTTCACCCAAAAATACTGTCCAAGATGTAGATTAATTTGTTGCTTCATCAGAGAAAATGTGGAAAATTTTAAAAGTACAGCACTTGCACACCAGTAGATCCTCTGCAGTGAATGGGTGCCGCCAGAATGGGAGTTCAAACAGCTGATTAAAAACATCACAATAAAACACAAGCAATCCACATGCCTCCAGTTCATCAATTTATAACCTGTGAAAAGAAAGAGGTTTTTTTTAATTGCACCATCACTACCCAAAATACCAGTCCATAAACCATAATAATGCTTGTGGGTAATTTAGTTTTCTTTTTATCAGCCTTTTGAACTCTCATTCTCACAGCAACCATTCACAGAGGATGTACTGCTGAACAAGTTTTGCAAGTGTTAAGGAACAAACTCGTCTACATTTAGGATGGTCTGAGAGTGAGTACATTTTCAGCAGATTTGCATTTTTGGGTGAACTGTTCCTTTAAGAAATTGCCAAAAGTGGCAATTTTTGCTTTACAAATGTAAGATTGTCTGTGCGCAGGTAATATTCTTATTTATATAAAGATATTTAGTATATAGTTTTAAAATCCAGATTTCTGTTTCTGAATGTCAAAAAACAACCCTTGGAAATCTTGTTACATAATGTTTTTTTTTTATATATATGAACATCTTTATTAGGACACGCACAGCAGTTGTTTAGAAACATCTAAAAATAAAGCCCACTGGGATTATTGAAGTTTCTATTGCATTCCTTCCAGTTCTCTACAGTTGTCATGAGCATGGTCTGTAGACAGAAGGTGTTTGCTGCAAAATCTCATAATGTGCTATTAAAGGTTTTTGGGTCCATTTGTTTCATAAATATCTGAATATTTAAATCCAGTGTGTAGGGACTCCTGTGGCATATATAGGTCATTTTAATATTCCACTGGGTTCTTGCCATCAAATTAATTTCTCGTGGCACTTATGAATGTGTCTTGGTTTAAGGCAGGTTTGGATACTGGGGATAGACATTCAATTGTTGTTTTTGTTAATGCACTATTTCTTTTTATTTCTTCTGGCTCTTCAGTTGCATCATCTGACATGCATTATTAAGATTCATTGTAAAATTGTCTGTACAGTGTCATGCCTTGCTTTACAAAATATTGATTAAATGTGTAACTGACGTATGTTATGTTCTGTGGGCATTAAATTTGTTTAATGTACATCTGTGTGTTTTTTATATATATATATATATTTAAATTGACTACCTGTAAGTATCTCCGTTCCGAAACTATAAATCGTAATAAAATATGAATTACCACTAGTCAATTTGAAGTATCTTATCAGCGCATCACAATAATGACTGATATTACCATTGAGAAAAAGAAAACAATGGTATCTTAACTTCAAGCCGAATACACAGTATAGCTCATATAAAATACAGAATGTCATTTTTTCATATAAAATACAGAATTGTCATTTTCTTATATATATATATATATATATATATATATATATATATATATATATATATATATATATATATATATATATATATATATATATAAAGGATTGTCAGAATAAGTATATTGCTGAACTGTCTAATAATTAGTTAATAGAAACACTGTTTCATATTGCACAAGCTTCTGCTGCAAATACAACCACTGGCTGTGCAAAGCACCATATCTTTCGTCACATAAACATATGGTTGCTTTACACAGCCGCTCATTATCAGGAACATGCAGTGTTTCCTGGGGGATGGGCCTGATACAGCCACACGTATACAGTACACTGTATATGTGCACTCGAGTTTCAAATGCAACCAGTACAGGACCTCTTGTGCTGTGCAGATATTGATTTCTTTGCTATGTCTGGAAATAATGTGTGTGCTGACACGCTCTGTATTCTGCTTTTAATCATGGAGAATGTCTAATAGACATAAAGACAACACATTTGTTTGGCTCACAGAGATGGTAGCAGACCTGAAGTAACCTCCAGGCAAACACTCCACACAAGCCCTCAAAGTGTCACTTTGAGTTATTCATTCACTATTTTGTTATGTCCTTCCTCTGTGACCTGCACACATCAGGTATCCGTTCTATTGATCTATTGGATTGAAAAGCTTCATAAATGTGCACCTGGAGTGATAGGACTGAAGTTTTAAGAGATTTTCAGGGTAAAGATCAATTGAGTTGAGAGGATATGGCCTCGAAGCATCACAGGAAGGCTTAATCATATTGATGGTGTGTGGCTGGCAGACCAGAACCTGTAATAGCTCTGACCTGCCATCCATGCATTGGCTGCTGGAAAATTAATGTTCCTCCGTTGTTTTTTGTTTTAAGCTATCAATCTGACTTTAGGTTAAATTGTAAATTCAAATTCTAGTATTAATGGAAACTGTACCCCTTTGTGTAACAGGTCTCCGTTTTAACCATTTTAATCACATTTTTGCTTTCACTAGTTATTTTCAAAAAAAAATTACCTTTTAAGGTTTTTTTTTCTGTCTCAATTAATATGGCTGAAAAAAAAATCTCAATACCAGAGCTGCTACTACTATGTACTAGTAGTAATGGTAGTATTCCTATAATTATACAAGTAATTCATTGCTGTCTAAAATATTTAAAATAGGATTATGTTGTTTAAAATCTGGTGCTAAATTCAGTGGGACAAAACGCACGTTAGGTAGGAAGTTAGGTAATTTATCTTTTTTTTTTTTTTTTTTTTTTTGTAGGTTTGGTATTTTATAGAAACAAGACATATTATCTCAAACCATTTACTATGAGATTTCAGCCTTTTACTTTCAACGCAAAACGTCCCGTTGACTGCATTCATTGTGAGAGGGGGGTTGAACGTGCAACCCTGAAAAGAACCCTCAGTCGTCATGTTTCAGTTCTACAGACGTCAGGAAGGGCGTGGCCAGGGCCTCACCTCCAGCGCGCTGGCCAATCAGAGCGCAGCCGGCTTCTCTTGAAAGCCTCTTGTGCTGCGGATATAAAACCTCCGCGGCGAGCTGATGCAATACTGGAAGATACTGAAGGAAGCATCAGTGACGGAAAACCAGATAAGGAAAGCTGCTCACGTCGCTCAGAACAACACGTTTTCTGTCTAATCTCTGAATCTTATTCTAGTCAATAGGTGAGTGAATTAATTTACTGAAATCGATTGCATTTTGCTTAAGATTGATTACAATTAGAACCTTATCTGAACGCTGGCTTCCCATGGTCTCGACTGGAAAGATAAAAATACATGATAGTTTATTTTTCACTTTCACATCCTTATCGCTATTTACTTCTCAATCCAATTACTTTGTCCTAAAGCATTCCGTTAAATATCTATGTTATTTTAGGCCTATAATGAACCTCAAGACGTGGGTATCTTATATAACGTTAACGTTACCTCTTCCTCATTTTGTCACTTTGCCGAAAACACAAGACTTCCCTTTAGTGTTTCATCAAATACGTTAGTGAAAAAGTGTCAAAATCCTGATAAGGTGACCGTTATTTTAAGGTGTTCGTTGATGGGGTGTAGTCAGTCGTCGTGAGCACGTTGGCTCACGTTTTTCTGGAGTCGCTAATGTTAGTCTGCCAGCAGAAGTCTTGCACACCGCTTCAGTCATACCGATATATTTATCCCTGGGTTAGATAACCTGTTATTTAAAACGTAGAGTGTAATTTCTTCTGAATGGCTTTTAAAACTACTTAGCCGAACTGCAGCGCTAAAGGTGCAAGAATTAATGTTACAGTGAGTTGTTTAGCAACAGGCAGACAACCAATCACGAGCTCCCTCTGTGCTTATCTCATTAAATATTCATGAGCTATGACGCGAAGAAGTCTACAAAAACGGATAAAAATGTGAAGGCAGCAGAGGGGTTAATTGGGTTTAAGAGAGTCCATATTGTATTTTCTTTAAGTTATGTTCATATTTAAAATGACCAGAGCGGGTCTACGTGGCCACTTTTGGCCATAGATGGACAAGCATGTATTAAAACGGGCCGTGTACAGTATTACCCTAAGTTTGGAGGTTAATACGGGGTTTACAAATATGCATTGTGAAATTTGGAAAAATGTTTATCAAAAATTAATTACAAACCCGGGATAGCGTATGAACACAGTGTGAACGTGGAACAAGACGACCCTGCATTGCGTCCCAGACTTTGCACTGTGGAAAAAAGCCTTTGAAAACTAGTCTAAACTGATCTAAATTCCCGGAAATCTAACTGACCTTTCCTATCAAGATCAAACTGGATTGGATTGTGTGTTGGGGTATTGTGAATGTGAAGACCAGTCCGCACAAACTTGGCACAGTGAAGCCTTTGGAGGTCAGATTGAACGATGTGTTGGGCATCTCGCCACGGTGCTCGCGCGCTGATTGGCTGCCGTCGAAGGCAGGGCAGTATAAATATGCTCACATTACATTCTTCGTTCCTTTCGTGCCTTTACATTTACACGGTAAGAAATTTCGGCGATGAGAGCCTGGAAATATTTTTTATTTTTTTTATCGGTTTAACTGCGAATTTAACAGAAGAATGAACTTTGGCGCGCCTTACACCAGGTTTAGTTCATTAAATTTAGTTAACCTGCCAGTGTAATTTACGAGCGTCACTGCACTGAGCTTCATGTGACTACGTTTGAAATAGCACTAATGTAAAAAGCATATGTTCGATGTCTGACTCGAAATGTTAATCCGAAATCAGCACATGCTTTTATATTTAGATGTCCAGCATCTTCCAACCTGTTATGACTTGCTTCAGAGGAACAAAAAAGGAAATATTAGGCAGAATGACAAACAATGCTAGTTAACGTCACTTTTTACTTTCAGTGTGTAGAAAAAACAAATCTATGCAGTGGAAAAGAAATGTGACTGAGGCTGTCATTATGCCTGACATTTATTTTGTTCCACTGAAGAAAGAAATCCATACAGGTTTAGGAGGACATGACGGTGAGTATATGATGGGTGATCTGTTCTTTTAACTGTAGGTTCTGATAATGTGTGATCTTGTTTTTGCAGGTAACAGTATGCCAGTCATTAGAGCCCTTAGTAAGGTGGCAAAGCAGGCCCTGCTGGCCCCTGCATGTGGATGTCAGCCTCTCACAGTGGCGATACGCAACATCAGCTTCTCCCCGCGTCAGGTCACCCCTGGGTCTGACGCCAGCTTTCACTCTGTGTCCTTCTCTGAAACCGACCACCCCAAAGTTCTCATCACAGGTATGAAAAACAGGTTTTAGGTACATGGCCATTTGTTATTTAAGAGTTGGGGCTTTTGTATTTAGTCACGTTGATCACACTGGTTTTAGCACATTTTTAAGATGGGCGGATCCTGACTTCCCTGCTCTGTTTTTGCATGATATTTGATCTTTTTCTCTCTCTGTCAGGTGGCCTCGGGCAGCTAGGGGTTGGGCTTGCTAAACTATTAAGGTATGCACACAGGGTTAGGGTACATATATAAAAGCATTTTAATCTTTTGCATTGTAGATGCATTTACAAATGGAATGTTTACATAAAAACATATGTTGCATAATAAAGTTATTCCTCCTGTCTCATAGGAAGCGATTTGGAAAAAACAATGTGATCCTCTCAGATATCAGGAAGCCACCAAGCAATGTCTTTCACAGTGGTATGTCTTCTGTTAATGCCAAACAAATTCTTACAGTAATTTTATGAGAGAAATAACTGGGGTAGCACTCTATTATCAGGTCTGTTGTATTATAATTATATATCCATTTAAACCAGATGTGTGCCAGATGTAGTTTGGAGTGTTATTTGTTAGAGATAATTTATCATTTCCAAATGTTAAAGTAATTTAGATCAGTAAAGAAGTGCTAATTATGTTTATTATAGTGGCTAAATAACTATTTTGTCAAATTTCTTTTCATTAGCTTGGATAATTGATTTAACATTTGTTTGTCTAAAACAGGTGAAAATTGAAAAGATAAAGGATTTTTTTCTTCATTTCAATATTGTTAATATTGAGAAATATGGTCAGAACTAGTCTGATCACACAAGTTTTGACATGTTGATTGCATTAATTTTTTTTTTTTAACAGGCCCCTTTATCTACTCTGACATTCTGGACTACAAGAACTTGCGAGAGATTGTAGTAAATAACAGGATCACCTGGTTAGTGCATTACAGTGCTCTTCTAAGTGCTGTTGGGGAATCTAATGTGGCACTGGCACGAGCAGTCAACATCACAGGTAAGACTTTAGAAAACGAATGGACTGCATTTAGACAGTACATTAAATGTAACAGTTTGATACTTATAATAATCTGCTTTTGTGCTTATTTTATTATTTTTTTTTCCAAATAAATTACATGGGTGTTTTACCAGGAAAAATTTGTTTATTGTAATGTTGTAAAACATTTATTTGTCTAGATCTTTCCATTCAAAATAGCCTTTGATTAAAAATTAGATTTTGATTCTGATACGGCACTAAATATAAATTAATAATTTAATTCTAAATCTTTTCTCTCTTTTTTTTTCTGTAGGACTACACAACATCCTAGACATTGCAGCAGAACACGGGCTTCGGCTCTTTGTGCCCAGTACAATTGGTGCCTTCGGACCAACTTCACCTCGAAATCCCACTCCTGACCTCTGTGTGCAGAGACCACGCACTATATATGGCGTCTCTAAAGTCCATGCAGAGCTTATGGGGGAGGTAAGACACCAGTAACCCATATTTTAGTGTTTTCACCTATTTTCTGTGCCGTATGGAATATTAATCCTTACACATGATCCTCTTCTGCAGTACTACCACCACCGATATGGCCTTGACTTCCGCTGTCTGCGGTACCCTGGGATCATCTCTGCAGACTCACAGCCCGGCGGTGGCACGACAGGTACAGTGCACTCTGCTCCATCTGTGTTTTTTGGCACATGACCTTATGAAGTTATGCAACTGGCTCTTGCTCAGAAAGGGGTGTTGTTCGCTTTGAGTATTTTTAGATAAACCACTAGCCTGCACCAATGGTGACCAGCCATATGAACCACACCTCCAGCTGCCAGAAATCACATGTAAAAACCTGAAAAGTACTCCGACAGCTGTTGCTGTCAAACTGTTGCTTGTGGTAGAGGAGACTGCTGACCAAAAAAACTGCAATGAGTCTTATTAAAGGTCAGTGTCTGTTGGCTTTTCCAGACTACGCCGTGCAGATTTTCCACGATGCTGTCAAGACTGGCAAGTTTGAGTGCAACTTAAAACCAGACACACGGCTGCCCATGATGTACATTGATGACTGTTTGCGGGCCACGCTGGAGGTGATGGAGGCGCCGACAGAATCGCTCAGTATGCGCACCTACAACATCAACGCCATGAGCTTCACTCCAGAGGAACTTGCCAAGGAGGTCCAAAAACAGCTGCCTGATCTTCAGGTCACATATGAGATTGACGCTGTACGACAGGCTATAGGTATGATCCAAAACATCTGCACTTTCCTCAAACATTAAATAGTGTGAATTGTACAAAGAAACTTTTTTTTTCCATCCATATAGCTGAGAGTTGGCCCATGAACTTTGATGACAGCAATGCACGCAATGACTGGGGCTGGAAGCACGACTATGATCTGCCAGAGTTGGTCCAGACGATGCTCAACTTCATCGGTTCAGACTCCCGCATCGCCCAGGCCAACTGAGTCTGCTCATGAACACTGAAAATCTGTATATTACATAAAGATTTATTGTGACGCAGAAGAGAGATCCGTTGTCTGTAAATAGTGATGTTACTTTTCTCTTTTGTGTCATCTGTATATTCCTCTCGACTAGCACAGACTATGTATAATTGCAAATTATACAAAGAGGTCCGGGTCTCTTTTCAAGTCAGGGTGGAAAACCATCAGAGTTGCACAAGTATTTTGAAACCGAAATGAAAGGAATGGGTTTAAACCTGAAAGTGATCCTCTTGTGCTTTGTATTTAGTGAAAAAGGAGCATTATGTCCCCAGGAAAAATAAACCAAACAAACATTATGGCCAAAAATGAGCATGGCAGATCCTCAAATGTAGATTCCAAAATTAGACTATCTTCTGAATTTTTTTTCCTTTTTTTTTTTTTTTGCTCGAGAGAAATAATTTTACTGTACCTTTGTAGAAGAACATTATATATGAGGGAAAAGACTGATGGCCGAGTTCAGACTAATAGGAATGAAAGCTAGGAATTATTACAGCAGCTTCAACCCTATCTGAAATAAACTGACAATAATTCTGGTTTAAACAGGGTGGGACTCAGATGTAGGTCCTCAGGGAAAGTGAGGGTCATGATGAATGATGTTATCATATCCCTTTTGGTTGCTTTTCCTCTCTCGTGCACTATCTATTTATTCAGAATACTCACAAATGAAATGCAAGATTTGGTCTTGCCTCACATGTTTGCTGTATACTTTAATAAGGTCGCTTTTTTTAAATGCAATTCCGGTCATATATTGCATTTGCCCATGAATGTTTTCCCACTGGGAATATATTATCCTGTATGAAAGGGGAGAGTGGGAAGCAAATTTAAATTATTTCTAGTTAAGCTTGCATCCACAGCTTTTGTTCTTTTGTTCACAAAACTTGTGTCAATAAAGCTTTTTTATCTGTAACATTTTGCATGGTCTTTCATTTGAAATATAATAAATTAGTTATTTGAGTGCAACGGACTAGACTTTTTTAAGGAAAGTAGGATGAAGCTGTCCTGGTATTTTACTCATTTTTAATTTCCTGGTGTTTATTTGGTGTTAAATATGACCCACTTGACTACAATGCCACCAGTCATTACATTTTATTTATAACTTTTGTAGGAAATCGTTTTAATGACAGTCTCTGCAACTATAATGACTGCACAAGAGCTGTGCATTAATGCACGTTCACAGCCTTGTCACTTTTCATCAAGGCAATTAGTGCATAATGCATTGATCTAAGAATATAATTTCACTAAATGATCGCACTACCATTTCTGAGTCATTTTCCTTATCCGCAGCAATGCCTTGACATGTTTTTATTGGAGTTGAGTCACATAAACATTTCAGTGGCATTCGACCAAGTTTTCTTTTTATTTAGATTACAATTGGTTATATAACACCTGTTTGTACAGTATATCCAGTAACAAAAGGTTTAACATTCTTCTGTAAAGTATACAGCTAATAAATGGGCTTCATAGATTGGTTATGTAAGCACTTGGCAAACGCAGTTGTGATGCACAAGTGTGCACTTGCCAGGTTCTCTTGAATAATGAGTTAGACGTGCCTTCTTAAAGTTTTGTGGTCATTGTCATGAGTTTTTTTTTTTTTTTGTCTCTTGCTCAAAGACGGCAAAAACCGGAAAAAGAGGTTACAATGCATTGGTTTTGTGGCAGGGTTCTTGGTAATATGCCACCTGTAATGTGAGAGTCAGTCGAGTTTCAGTTGAGGACAGTTTTATCTGTCAGCACTTCTTCCAAATGAAATTCTTCTTTAGTTAAAGTATGATGATGTTTGTCTGCGCTGTTGCTCAATGTAGTTTGGTCGTGTGACCCAAAAATGTCCCTGAGCAGGTTTACAGTTGAAGTGATTCATTTTCTTAATAATAATAAAGTATTTAATTGCATTACTTTAAGTGGCACATTTCCTTCTTCTGTTTGTAATAACACTCTTGCTAAATGTTGTTTGTGTTTCCATAATTTCATAACGCTCCATTATTTCCTAAGTCCAACATTTCATAACGTGTTTGTAGAGGCAGTCGTCTGGAATCCTGACTGGTATGAGGCTTGAACAAACATTGACCTCTACTTGACCACCAAAGACCACACCAAACTGTGAAGAAATGGACATAGCCAGGAAGATATTAACTGATAAAACTTATATTAACTGATATTAACTGATAAAGTTACTGTTTAGGTGTTACCTTATAGTCAAATAATCTGAATACAATTAAATACATTTGTATCTATTTATTATTATTAAATAATACAAATATGACTATTTGAGTTTTCACAGCAACACACACACACACACACTTAAATATATATGCGAGAAGATTTAACAGTTTCAAAAAGTTTGATCGTTTTTCTTTAATACATTTTATTAATTTCTTACAATATCTTACAACAAGGTTTAATGGCTAAGACTGACTCATTTGAGTTAAAAGCTTACAAAGTTGTGTTAAATTGGTGAACAATTACATATGCATGTTTTTTTCTGGTTTTATTAAAGTAATATAGAGAAATATGAGCAGTTATGTGGGATAAAACAAGTGATCAGCTCTTAAAAACCTGAAAAAATATATAGTTTGCATGAGTTTGTGCTGTAAAACCTACCAACATCTAGCCCTATAAGAGGAGAGCACAATCTATATTACTGTCATGCAAACATTACGTAACGCATTTTCATGCCCACTCATATGACAGCAGAGCCTCCTCCCACTCGTTCTTCTCAGGTGATACTCTTGTCCCAATTCAAGAAACCCCTGTTGAGTTTCCCAGAACCGAGTAATGAAGTTCCAATGGAGTGCCTTCTTTCTTCTGTGAGGAGTGTCATGTTGTGTAAGCATTCTTTGCGTGAACACACCTCTCCACGCACACACCTCTCCACCAATACCAGAAGCAGGAGTGTGTCAATGTGCTGTGTGAATACTGAATATCAGAGCTGGCCGTCTGTCTGTCTGAGTGAAGGTCAGTAAACAAACCAGCACGGTCAGTTCCTAAAAGAGGGAAGTGCCAAAAAATGCTGTGCTGCAGCTGTCTCATGGTCGCCTGATGCTATGAAAACACATAGCAATGGTCTTTAAAGAAAGGACTTACAAATTCAAGCACATGAATACACCCTTAAAAAATAAAGATATTGGCATTTAACCTCTAACATCCATGGACCCTTTCTGTTGCTCAAAAGATCTTTTATAGTAACAATGTTGCACAGTTAGTGTAAATTAAGCTGAAAGGCTAAAGTGGCTAATATTGGTATATATTTTCTATAGATTGAAGAAAAATATTTAACATAAAAATATATGTAATTAAAAAAATTATATATATATATATATATATATATATATATATATATATATATATATATACATTTTTTTAAAACATACAACAACTACAATTTACCTACAAATTTTAAAAAGTGACTTTTCGTAATAAGTTGTATGTTAGATAATATTTTATTTAACATATCTAATACACTGCAAACATTTTATTATTATTTTTTTCGGATGATTTTTTTTTCTACAGTAGAATACCGTTTCTGTCTTTCTACTTCAAATTTTTTGAATTGTAAAAAAAAATTCTAGCAGAGTTGTTACTAGAGAGTTGTTTTACATTTACACAGAAATTAAAAACAAACAAATGAACAAAATGCACCTGGGATTTGTGTAATGCTTTTTTAAAAAGCTGTGGGACATCAAAGTGTACTGTATTATTTTACCTCGGGCATTATCAGTGAAATGCCATCAAAAACAAAAATGAAAATGGTTTTAATATACATGCTCCAGCACATCCATTTCTTGCCAATTGAGTAATTACTGATTACTAATGGCAATTCAATCTGTGAAATTTTCACCTCAGTGCAGTTGTGCCACGTACAGCAGGATCAATGACCAGTGAGATGGGAATTCAATAAGACATTGCAGCATTACTCACTCTTTCACTGTATATCACCACAGACAGCAGATGAACTCTTTAACCTCCAGCTAAAGATCAGCCTTCACCTCCATAATCATATGCTTCCCATTGCAGAGAAATTATGCGTTGTGTTCATGTTAGGATCATAAAATTGCAGTCTGGTGAGACTAGATTTCTAAATTCACATGCAAAGAGTTTTGACAGGATATGATAATTTCCTGATAGATTTAAGTTGGCACAATTATTTTACTATATTCACCCACACACCTTTTCATCACAGCTCACTGTGTAAAGTATTCTCAGGTAATTAGTGTGGTTAGTTTGTTTCTTAAAACTTAAATACACCCAACAATTAGAGGAAAATACATTTGGAAATAATTATAGTCTCATGATGATATTTATAGCTGATTATATTTTTTTCTGCAATTTAGACAAATGTATTGAAAATACAGTGGTGCAAAGCACAAATAATTGAAGTCTTGCCAATGAAACAATATTTGGACTCTTTATGATTTCCATGCAACAAAAAGAAAAGTGTACAATTGAAGATTTGACACTATGTCCATGTGAAAGATAACTATATGATTTAGCATACTATTAAAAAGACTACTTATTATGGAAATAAAACATGTAACTTATTTACTTATTATGGAATGAAATGAGTGAATGAAATGTAATGTTTTCAGATAATTATGTTATTTACAATTAAATGAAAATGTATTAAAATGTATATAAAATGCAATTATTTGAACTTAAATGTCTTTATTTTAATGAAATATGGTTAAAGTGCTCCATGTAGTGACAAGCATTTATGGTAAACAAAATATAAATCTTTAATTTCTCCTTCGAATGTTCTATAAATTATTTAAATATATATGTAATTACACATTTGTAACGATGAAGTTACAATTTATGACATTTATCAAACAGTATGTGAACTTTACATGCATTGAAATAACACACCAAAGTTAAATTTAATCAAATACGTTACGTTTTAGTATGTTAGTCATCAAAATAGTGTTTTCAAAGCACAGCAAAAAAATAACATAATATTATATAATAATAACATAATATTAGTATATAAAGTGTACTTTGATGCTTTTAATTGCCATTATTGCAAAGAACACAAAAAGAAGAAGTTTAGCAGATTATGGTCCCTATAGTATTTTTTCCCCATACTATGGAAGTCAATGGATAATGTCAACTGTTTGGTTACCAACAGTCTTCGAAATATTTTTTTTTTTTCAACAGAAGAAAGAAACTCATACAGGTTTGGGTAAGTAAATTATAGCATAATTTTCATTTTTGGATGAACTGTTAAAAGACATCAAAGTGTACTTCTGGCCATTAGGCAGCCTTTTATTTCTTGGCCTTATGAGTCTGCAGTTTTAGTTTTCATAAGAGTATCTTGTTTAACACTGCATCCAAATCTGATCTTTGGCACAGACTGTCCACAGTGTAATTTAGTAAGTGATTAAATCTGATCCATTTGTTCAGACAGTGTCCTCAGTATCTGGGATGTTGTGGTAATCACTTCAGAGACCTGAGAGAGAAACAGTCATTGTGGAAATTGCTCAGTAAAAACACTTGATTCAGAATAAACTCATTTTATTTGTAAACTGTACATACGGACCACATTAACACAGGGCAGGTATGGAGAGTTTAATTTAGGTATTTACTTAATATTAACCTTTGGTATTAATGTCATTTTAATTATTGTGAAAATATAAGCATTAACTTACGTGCCATGAAAACCAATTAGTTTTAAAGCTTGATAGCCACTACTGTTATAATGAAATTAAGTTACATTAAATTAAAAAACAAGTCACTAAAGCTAAAATTAGATCCTTAAGCGGACAATAATAGGTTATTTATTTAAATTACACACGATTAGAAATAGTTAACCAACTTACGCCATCTACTGTTACAAAATATATATTACTAGTAAATACGAATACTTTTATTGATGGCTTAATCTAAATTCGTGTTTGTTATAGTTTGTTGAGGGTTTTTAAATAATAGCATATTATATAATAATACTGTAAAGTTTTTGACGCCAGACATGAATACGTTAATTTATACAATACATTAATTTCAACCAGGCACAAATTGGACGACCTGCCTGTTCCTCCACGTGTTCAAGGACCCCTCAAGATGTCTATGCTTGCCGAACGTGAGTTTGCCAGTTAAAATCTATTTTAGGCTAGTCGTATAAGTTTTAAAACATTAGTTGCCATTTTTTTGTAAGATTGTATTATGAATGTGTATTTTATTTGGATGAATATGTTATATTAAAGTCATTCTTGCGTTCCGCCACGTTGTTAAGCATGTTGCTAGCAGACTAGCCATCGTGGCTCTTTAATATAAGATCAAATTTGTGACCCTGGAGCACAAAACCAGTCTTAAATCGCTGGGGTATATTTTTAGCAATAGCCAAAACAACGTTGTATGGGTCAAAATTATCGATTTTTCTTTTATGCCAAAAATCATTACTATAAGTAAAGATCATGTTCCATGAAGATATTTTGAACATTTCCTACCCTAAATATATCAAAACTTAATTTTTGATTATTAATATACATTACTAAGAATTCGTTTGGACAACTTCAAAGGCGGGTTTGTCAGTATTTAGATTGTTTTGCACCCTCAGATTCCAGATTGTCAAATAGTTGTATCTAAAGGCAAGCAAATATTGTCTGATCCTAACAAACCATACATCAATGGAAAGCTTATTCAGCCTTCAGATGATGTATAAATCTCAATTTCCACAAATTGACACTTAAGACTTAAGGTTTTGTGGTTCAGGGACACACATGAGTTTTCAGATTCGTATATTCAAGTTTTGTGATAAAGGTCTCTGATACAAAAGTAACATTAAAGTGTATGTTTTTTTCCCTTTAATTGCAGTGGTTTACTATTTGGAGATTGTAACATAATGTTATTGTTTTGATATTTCATAAGCTCGTCGTAAGCAAAAGTGGTCCGTGGACCCCAGAAACAGCGCATGGAGCAACGATGAGTCCAAATTTGGACAGAAAATGCTGGAACGTATGGGCTGGTCCAAAGGAAAAGTAACCGACTTAACACATTATTTAACAAAATATAAATTTTAGCATTAAAGACCTCACATCTAGAATTTCAGAATGCAATAAGATTAAAATCAGTGGAGATCAGTTTTCCTCTTGTTTCACTAGTGGTGTGTGGTGGATGAAAAATCAGTGAACCGTTTAAAAAAAAAAAAAAAACGTGTCTTGCTTAGTAATGTAGAAGTTATGGTTCTAACTGTATCATTATATTCTTGTGTTTTTCCTGGTTTGTTTGTGTGGCAGGGTCTTGGCAAGAGTGAACAGGGGTCTACAGAACACATCAAGGTTAAAGTCAAGAACAACAGTCTGGGGCTGGGCACTTCAGTAAACAACGAGGTGAGGAACCTCCTGTTTTCTTGGCTTTGAGATTATTTGTTCTGTTTTGTGCTTTTTCAGTCATTGTTGATGGTGTTTTTTGTGTTGTTAGGATAACTGGATTGCTCACCAGGATGATTTTAACCAGCTCCTCGCTGAACTTAATAACTGCCATGGACAGAACAACACTGACAGTAAGCTGAATTTTAAACATGAAGTGCGCAACACCACCCAAATGCAAAAAAGGGTCAATTTAATTACAAGTCTGAGAGCAGTTCATTTGAACCTTTGGATATTTATAATCGCAGCTTTGAAACATTTGATTTCTGCTCAGTGTTCACTAGGTGGTGCTATTGTGATGTTAAAATGACACGAGATGTGATGTGATCTTGTCATGTTGAGAAAAATCTGTTTTCATTTCTCTTATGCTTTAGGAGTGTGTTGCCTTGTGTGTGATAACCTTTCTTTATTTTATAATTTTCCTTATTTGAATTTCTACTGTTTTTGTATTTTTTTCAGACCCCACTCAGGAACAGGGTTTTAGTTTGGAGGAGAAGTCAAAGACGTCCAAGAAAAGGGTCCATTACATGAAATTCACTAAGGGTGAGTCACTCGATGTCACAACGTCTTCCAGATCAGCTATTATATTTCCTGACTTTATTTTGAGAAAACTTTGCTGTAAAACAGTGGTTCTCAACCTTTTTGACTCCAAGGTGCCTCATTGTCCACAACAATATTTATACAGTAGACCCCATGACCTTTCTTTTTTCCCTTTTTTTTTTTTGATGTACTGGACAAGGATTTGGATTTTTATTTAATTTTTTCACAATTTGTAACTGATAATACTGTTAAATTTAGACTTCCTAATATATTTATGATTTTCATGGCAGTGGGAATCCTGGTTTTTCAACGAAGTGAAAAGTTAAAGTATCTTGAATTTTAGTTTTTGTCATATTTTAATGCTTGACTTATCATCTTGATGCACCTTGGAAATTTGCCACAGCCCCCTACTATTAATTAATAATAATAATAATTTGTGTGCTTCTATTCTGCGATTTACCTTTTCACAAAGAAATCACTTGAGTTGCTCTCTGTGTAGTCAGACCTGTCTATTTACGTCTGGTGGTAAAAGGTTGTTTCTTTTCTTTTGTTCAAACAACTTGCATGACGTGTTAATTTGAAAAACATTCACGAAGCCAAGCCAGTTTTTTTTTTTTTTTTTTTTTGTATTATTTTTCAATTTCCTTTATAAATTAAGCCCCCCATCCATCACTTCCTGTGTTCAGCAGCTGAACTTTGTATGCTTTGGCTCATGTAGTAAAAGCTCACGGGTCAGCGCTGCAGTAGATCAGCATGCTCAAACTGTGCGGTCAGCTCAACCAGAAGTACAGAACATCATGAAGCTCCAAGTTTTCTGACTATCATGTTAACCTGAGTTTGATCTGGCACATGAACGATCTCCCTGCATGTTTTGTCACGTACTGTTGACCTCTGCTGAAAGCCTCACATCCTTCCCAACATGGGAAGCACAGCGGCCTGATGTTTGTTGGAGGTCTTTATGAGTGGGAAATTTAATTGCCCTCAGGTTTTGCATTCTTGATGCTTTGACATTTTTAAGGTTGGTATTTCTAGACTCTAATTTTCCATGATGGATGTTTATAGAAAATGTCAGGAATGTTGTGAAAAATTCGTCATCTCTTATCACCTGAGAGGACACTGTTGCATACCGCTCCTAAGCTTGACTTCCTGTTTCCTGTGAGGAGCACGGGTCAGCGCACTTACTTCTCAAAATGGCCTCAATCAGCACCTGATGAGTCCCACAGATAGCACCGCATCCAAAACAATGTTAACGTTGTTGTTGTCTCTGTGTTCTTTTAATAGCTTTTTTCTAAATATAATAAGGAAGACCTTCGTCTTAGTGGATGTGTCTCAGGTCTCTTGAGACGGACACAACCTCATCACGACCCCCTGTGGTAATTGGGCCACCTCACTAACCTCATGTCCGTGACCTCAGCTCAACTCTGATTGGTTATGGCTGCCCTTTGCCTCCATAAGTCACATTTTGTGCCTTCCTGAGGTGAAAAAGCACCACTCATGCTCATTAGTAAAAGACTTCACATTCTAAAACCTTAAGCATTTATAGCTTAACAGTAAAAGGTATTCATACTTTATTGGATGCGATTCCACCGAAATCCTCTTTGATTATGGTTTATGACAAATTAATTATTGGATATAGAATGTGTACTTGTAATTTGATCTATAACATTGTGTACGAGGTTTGTTGCTGTGTCTGAAAGTGGAACTAAGGTGTCTTTGAAAACGTGACACTGGTTGGGTTTGTAGTTAGTTGTCATGGCTGTTGGCTGGTTGTGTCATAGCGTCGGGGTTCTGTCCATCTCCCCTGTGGAGGCTTTGTTGTTTGGATCACCTTTTGCTGATATTGGTTGCTCTGTAACCCATAGAAGGCTTCACCTTTTGTACGTTTCCTGAGTCCGCCTCATCAAAGCTGTTGCTAGGTTAAGGCCTTTAATTGACTAAACAGATGAACTAGTAATATCTATTGCTTAAAAGCGTGCTACTCATTTTAAAGTAAATGTAAATACTTCAGTATGGAGACCAATAAACTCTTTTATATACTAGTGTACTATCATCCTAACGTGTTTAGATGATTGAAATGGGTTTTAAAAACTATATTATGCTTCAAACACTACTGTTAAAAGGTTTGGGCCTCAGTATTTAAATGTTTTTAAAAGAAGCTTCTTATACTTACAATAGACTGCATATATAAGAACAAAATACAGTAAAAAAATATATATATATATATTTCCAAATGTAAAATATTATTTTTAAGTGTAATTTATTTCTGTGATTGAAAAGCAGAATGTTCAACATTCTCTACATTCATTATCATTTTGATATGTTGTTTTGAAGCATTTCTTCATATTTTATTATTCTAATTATTGATATTGTAAATGGTTGTCCTGCTTAATGTTTTTTTGGTAATGTTGATCTTTTTATTTTTAGGATGCTCTAATTGATTGAAAGTTTAAAAGAACAGCCTTTATCTTTGTATATTTTATTTAGTCACTTTTGAACAAATTAATGCATCCTTGCTAAACAAGTATTCTCTTTTTCGTTTTTCAAATAAAATAATTCTGTCCCCACATTTTTTTATTTTATTTGTAAGAATCTTTTTTTCAGAACAAAAAAAATTATAATTTAAATTGTAATTTTATTGTCTTTTTCATATATTTTTGTATTTATTATGTATAACTTATTATATATACATTATTTGTTGTTTTAATATGACATATTCCCTTTATCTAAGCAATGGTCTGTTATTTTGTAGAAAATTAAAATAAAGTATTGTTTTTGTTTTTTAAACGCCAAATAATTTTTATATTTTTATTTAATTCAGATGATCTTTATTCTAAAAACAGCAATAAAGTGAGTAGTTGTCAAAACGTTTGACTACTAACAACCTAAATGTGGTGTACAGAGGCCTCTTGGTGTTGAGTATCCTCTTGTTTCTGATTGTCTTTTGTCAGGTATAAAGGTGGTGTGACTTCATATATTTCTCTCAATCTCATTAAGATGTTTTGGGCTGGAGTTTTAAAGATTGATGAGTTTCAGAACAGGAGAAAGGCACCAGCGTCTCCCGCGCCCAGCTCAGACATGAGCAGTGTAAACCAGTAACCCAGATTTAATTGGCTGCACATTTATCAACTGATCCAGAATTTCTTGATGTGAGTTGAACCTCAAGCACTTCATCATCTGAGGGACTGAGTGGGTCAAGCTGTTACACAGATGAACCGAACAATTTTGGACCCCCTTTATTAATTATTGACCTGATTTCGCTTCAGAAACCAACCATCCCATATAATATTTTCATCATTATAGTTCCTGCTCGGCCAGTTAAAAGAACACCCCTTCATCTTTTTTTGTCATATTCTCTTCTTGTTCCAGAAAATCCTTTTTCCTTGTTTACAGCTTACAGGTTAGAATTTATCCAGGTGTCTTATGAGGCAGTCAATTAGTATTTCGCTTGTCAGATTAGCAAGTCGATCTGAAAAAGCCTCTGTGATTGCTAATCTGGTTTGGCCAGAGTTCTGTCACATTTGTTGCCATCTCAACGGTGATCTTGCTTCCAGCAGGATTTCATAACCTTGTCCTTGTGTGCACCAGTAGACTGTACTGCCACTCTTCTGTGGTTTGGGTTTTCAGACACTTTTTAAGAGTTTGTTTTTGGTGAAAGGAATAGTTTACCGCAAAATTGTTTTGCTTTGAAGAATATCCGAGCTATATTTTCAATATAATGAGAGTAATTGAGGACTAGTCCTGACAAGCTTCAGAAATGCTGAAAACATTTACGGAAAATGTCTGAATCCCAATGTTTTTTTGTTTTTTTTTTAAAGAAGAATCAGTTGATGTAGTTCACAAAACTGATCTGCATGATTATGAATTGGACTGGTCTAGCTCTTGCATTTAACTCACTGATTCAGTCACAGTGATTAATAGCTGACTGTATGGAAAGACTTTCAGTGACTTAAAGGAGTCATGACATGGATTTTTTATTTTTATTTTAATATATTCCTTAAGATTTACTTTTTTTTTTTTTTTTTTTTTACCCTCATTCTTACCCTTTCTCTAAAATGACCTGTTTTAAAGGGTGGGCCATTTAATGGTTTTCAGGGACCAACCACTGTTATGATTGGCTAACCTTATAGCATAAGAAAAAATATCTAGGCCCACTCGCATGGTTCCATCATTGATTTCTATTTGCTTAGGATGCGACGTGACACTAGCATTCTCCGTAATCAAGAGTCAGTGTTTAGATCCAGAACAGATCATTTTTTAAGCTTGATTAAAGAAATGCTGTTTATAATGAGGAGGATTTTTAAAACTATGAAACTTGCAGGATGTGTTATTGGTACAAATACCTGTCATTTGCCAAAAATAGATTTCTCATGTCTTCTTAAAATTTCAGTGTGGTTTTGGACACACAGCTGTCATTTGACTTTTGAATAGAACGCTTGAGCCCTACAGACAGGTTTTCATATTTTTGAAGTGTAAAACCCTCAGTCCCCATTCCATTGTTATATGGAAAAAGCAAAAGCGATCAGAACATGACTCAAAATGTTCAATCTTAGTTGTGTTAAACCTCTGATGGTTTCCAGTGGCATTTGTAGTAGTGCCCAAAACTAACCTTTTGTTAGTTGATAAATCTCTTTTCCAAAAGTAAAAAGGTCATTTTGGGGCTCAACTTGTTGTCCACTGTGTTCAATGTTCGGCCTGGCCTTTTGTTTAGGCTGCTTACAGGATACCTTGGTTACTTGAAGGCAAGGTCTCCCCTTTGAAAGCCATGCTGAAAAAGACCCTAGAGCAATAAATAAGCAAGTGTTATCAGGAGCTGCTTGGAGGAAGAGGATGCAGCTGTACGAACAGGACTCGCGGCTGAGACGGGCGCCCATGCACTCCTGGAGCCTTTGAGCTGCTTGAAAACGGGAGGTTTGAGGTGGGGCCGGCCCTGCACCGTTTGTTTTTCCTCAGCCGTTTCATCCCCTGCGACCACGCAACGTGCCCTCTTTTACCTCTTAACCTTTCCTCTCGGCAGGAGTTCAAAACCGTCAAGTGACCCTTGTCCATTTAAATCAATAGTTTACACAGTTGAACACCACTAGAAAAATATATCCATTTGTCAACAGGTTGCGACCGGAAACGTTTCCTTTTCATCTCCCCAGACATTTGTGAAGTGCATAATAAACACTGTTCTCTTTTTAAATCGACAAGGAACTGACAGTAACATCTTTTAAAGATGTATTTAGTAGCGCACGTTAGCTGGACAGGTTTGGCAGAAGCATCTGCAGGTTGAATAGAGCCCTGCCGCCCTCATATTAAAGCAGAACGCGAAATCTTTACACAAATGTCCTATTGTGTGGAATAATGTCAAAGATCTCTAAAAAGTCTCCTTGTTTTTAACCTTTTCTCACAGGAAAGGACCTGTCCAGTCGCAGCGAAACAGACCTAGCTTGTATTTTTGGGAAGCGATCGAAACGAGAGACAAGACATCAAGATGAGCTAAGCGGTGTAAGTTTACAACACATCCTTTTTTTTTATTATTTTTTTTTTTTATTTGCTACAATAATATTCCAGGTTCAAGTTTATATATTAATGTTGATTATCGAAAAATATTTCCATTTGTCCCTCCTTTTTTAGTTAAACAAATAGAAAACTATATGCGGCACCATGTAAACTTAGAATTGTTTTTTTGGTTTTTTTTTTTTTGCTTTTTTTATGTTTGTAATCCTTTCCTATCAAAATGCTTGCTACGAATGCGAAAACACAGAAATTCAAACCTGGTCTGAATTTTTTTTTTTTTATGATGATGATGGACGAAAGTTTCAGAGGCAGTGTTTAAACATGATTGACACAACTTGAGGTCATTTTTATTTTCTAATGTGAGAACATTTGGGATGAGAATTTTGGACTTGGTGTGACCTTTGTTGTTGTTTTTGTGGCAAAATTCTGCAATTTTAATAGGAATCCCCTCAGTCCAGTATATATGTTCTATGAAGGTGAAATATTTCCCTTTGCAGATTTCACAATTTTCACTGATTTTCCACATTAACAAACCATATTAAACATCCTTAGTTTGAAAGTGACTTCTGTTTTATCTCTTGCCAAACGTTTGAAAACTGTGGATGTTACTGTAAATGTGTGGTAACCAACATAACCAAGACACAAATGTTGGTTAAAGGCTTAGTTTACCAAAAAATTTTAATTCTGTCACTAATTACTCACCCACATGTCATTCCAAACCTGTAAGACTTTCGTTCATCTTCTGAACACAAATTAAGATATTTTTAATGAAATCAGAGCGCTTTCTGATTAGGGGTGCATGATTAATCGAACATGATTAATTGCAATTGTTATGCACATTTAGTCAGTAAAGCCAGTTCTGTGATTAGAAGTAAATATCCATCAACTGCTTTTAGGTGGAGCAGCATTTACTAGACAGAGCCATAGTTCTCTGACAAGCTATGCAAAATCGCGTTCAAAATCAAAGACGATATAATTGTAGGATTATGAAATCGTTTGCGATAATGGAAGCTTCTCAGTGAACTACATCTCTGTGTATTAAAATGCTGCTATCTGAGAGCATGTGAAAATACCAACTTTTAATAACATGTTTTAAATCCAAATTCACTTCATAACGTCAGTCAAGTGTTTGAAACAAATCCTTCTGTGAGATGATGTGGCTTCTTAAACAGGATAATTAAGGCACACAATATTTCATAGCAGTCTAAGCAGTGATAATGGCTATGTTGATTAGCATTTAGTTTTAGAAGTACTTTATGATGATGATAAATTATAATTATAAGAACTCTGATAAACCATATATTGCCGTAGTCTTGTGTTTCATAAGTCACATTAAAAGTTAAATCTTCTGTTTATTCTGCTGCAGCGTCAGGGCATATCTGGAGTTTCAGCACGAGAGTGCTCTCTGGCCTTTGGATGTAGATTTACCGCTGATCACAGCAATGTTGTTTTCGTCAACGATGACGATAACAAAATGATTTCGTCGACGCACCTTTTTTAATGACGATAACGCGATGATGACTAGCAAAAAATGGCTCTAATGTGACTAAAACATGACGAGAAGTTTTCGAGTTTACGTTGACGAGACGGAACGAAAATGATTATAAGTCTGATGTTCACAATGCATATCATTTCTGCCTATTTTGGAGAAGCACCCGGCTGCAGCCTGCAGATCGAGACGGGGCTGCACCTGGGACGGGGCTGCACGTACTTTTAAATGCGCACTTGAGCAGCGCAGCACACTGTGACTCCATGTTGCTTTGAGCACATCATTCTGCACCCGCGATGTGCATACGTGCTTTGTGCGCTCTGTTTTGAAGCGTTTCATATTATCATGGGTTTGAGCACTGAAAGATTATTAAAAGCCTATATTTTTACACCTAGCATACACAATACATTTAAAATTGGCATAATTTAATTGTATATTTTTTGTGTGTAGTGAAGGCTATATAAATACATACACTTCTTAGCTCTTGACATTCATATATAAATATAAAATTGTGATATTTGCTGCCGGGTGAGGGCTTCGATAACGCTCTCTTTTTTTGACCATACATGTATTTGCATCGCTGAATGTTTGTGTCACTTTTATTAGACAGGGTTGTATGTAGGGATGCACGATAATATCGGCACAATATCGGTATCGGCCGATAAAAGCTTAAAATGACCATTATCGGTATCGGCCGATATGAATATTTCTGCCGATGAGCCAAACCGATATTGTCCAATAATTGTCCAATAATTGACCTGTTTTTCAGATGTGAATGTCTGTCTACATTTGTAAAATAATAAATTTATGGTAGAATCAGTACAGAAGAGATACATGGATTTCTCTTCAGTAAAATTAAAGTTTAAATATATCAGTATATATTTGTATATATATCGATATCGGTATCGGCATCGGACAAAATTATTTTGAAAATATCGGCATATCGAATATCGGCCAAAATCCAATATCGTGCATCCCTAGTTGTATGATGTTTGTGTTTACAAATAATATGCATCTTGTTGTTGCACTGGCAGACAAATTGAAGCACAAGTTGTAGAGCATAAGTATGTGTTCCTCAATAGCTTATATTTTGGGCACGTTGTTCATTTGCACTTTAGCAATTTCTCAAATAAAGCCACAATTGCCAAAGTAAGAATGTTTTTATTCCTGGCTTTTTTGTTTTTTTTACTAAAATTGACTAAAACTTGACTAAAACCTTTTGGCGTTTTCGTAGACTAAAAATTGACTAAAACTATCAAGTTTATAACTAAAAAGCGTTTTCGTCCAAAAGACTAAGACTAAAACTAAACGGGCTGCCAAAAACAACACTGGATCACAGAACTATGCTTCACTGAAAGATGCACATGTCAATTGCAGCTTCTAGCTAATCACAACTTATTGCCTTTGCAATTTAATTTCGATGAATTGTGCAGCCCTGTTTCTGACCCTGCATAGACCCTTCATTCATTAAACTGAAATTTTATGAACTAAGGTCTTACAGCTTTGGAATGACATGAGAGTGAGTAATTAAGGACCAAATTTTAATTCTTTGGGGTGAACTAACCCTTGAACCCTAGTGTTACTTTAAGATCTGAAATGAGCCTTTCCTCTATGTTGAGTGGACATTTGAAGTGCTGCGTAATATTGAGATGTAGCAGAGCAGTTGCAGCAGATTGCTTTATCACCTTGCAGTCCAGCCCACCTGTAAGCACCGCTGACCTCTGCTTTCACGTGACCCGCTCACAGCAAGTTTCAGGCTGATAATGAGCCGTGTCATAGCATGCAGTCTGACTCCACACACGAGTCACTGTAGGCAGGGATCCCACTTAAATCCCCTTAACGGATTTACACCCTCTCTCTCCTCTTTCACCCCTAGTCCTGTCAGCCACCTCTGTGGTCAAATCAGTGTATTTCTGATGATGTGCTAGTGGGCACGATCAAACCGCATTTCCCCATCAACTCCCAAGTACAGGAGGCTGTGATAGAAGTAAAAAACAGAATTACTGATGATCCCTTTAAACCCTGGAAACTTGGTTTGGAGAAGTTGGTTTGATGGGATTATTTAGTGGAGTTTTTGGCTTACACGGCTAGTTTGGATTCAGTTTGATGGCGGCTCTGCCAGCCCATGTCGTCTGTATTTTCTTTGCAAGTCCACCTTGAATTTGGCATTGTAATTTATTTCTACATCTATTTTTTGTGAGCAGACTTATCTTTTGCTTATTTTTTTGTTGAAATGTAAATACTATACTGCCGTTTTGGGGTTTTGTTCTTAGTGTGATTTGTATTTCCATAAGGAAATAACCAGTGCTTTGCGAGGCAGCAGAAGAATAGATTTAGGTAAGCTTAGGTTTTAAGCTTTGGCTTGTAAATGAAATGCCACATCAGAGCTGCTTTGCTGTTGTCATGACACTCGGCACGTGCCTCGTTTTTTTGGCTGCTGTGCAAAGACGGTGTTGTGTTATAAGTTGATTCTTCTCATACAGCATATAAATGGCTGGCTATTTTGGTATTTTCTCAAATTGAGTGTGTGGAAAAAATGAAAGAAGACCAGTTTGTGTGTCCATTTTCAATGGCATATATTCTAACAATATCAATAGGGGATTATCAGTCAGCATTTAATGTAAAATGTCTTTAATTTACAAAATAAAAAATAGATGGCAAAAAAAAAAGTTATTCCTTACAGGAAGTTCAAATAAGTTCAAATAAAGTTTTTAGAGATCTAGTTGCTAATGTTCCAGTGTACGTGGAATTATTCAACGATGAGCGGAGCATGTTTGCTGCATGCTTATAGGATGTTTTATCAACTGATTAGATAATATAGGGATTGCTGAACTAATCATGTCTGCATTTTTACATATCTGCATTTTTCTACATTCCTCATTCTTAACTTTCTATTCATTAAAAAGAATCGTGAAAAATAAAAAACGTTTCCACAAAAATGGACAATTAAATGTTTTCAGCATTGATAATAATGTTAATAAATGATACAAAACTGTTTCTCAAGCACAAAATCAGCATATTTGTTTAGACATTATTATAAGTTATTAAATTAGTTGATTTTACATATTGTTTATTATTAACATTGTATATATTTTTTAACAGTCGCAGTATGTGCATGTTGACACACATCATAAAGTTTGTCACACAAATCTGTTTAATTTTCTTATTTTTCTCTCGGTTGGTAGTGGTTTATGAAATAGGCCTACATCTAATGTATGTGGTCTAAAGCCCCCTAAACTGCCTCTTTACTGAGAAAGCAACACAATAGGAGCAGCTCATGCTTTTCCTAAATTTGGAAGTGTGCTATATATTTATTTTTTTCTTCAGCTAATCGTTTTGTTGCAGTGTGTTATTGTCTTGCTCTGAAGGGACTTCATTGACCGGATTGAAAACCAATCTGAACAGGCTCACAATGGTATCCCAGGAGGCCGTGTGGCGAAGGGCTGGTGGCGAGGGGCAGTTAGGCCTGCATAGGAAGCCAATGAGGGGGCGTTGTTTATGTGTGCATTGTGTGCTTGTGCAGCGATATGGCCAGTGGAAGATTTTTTCCTCAGTGCATGCTGTAGACGCATCCTGGGTTCTCGATGGGACAACATGTAGAGCTGATGCTTTAATTGCTTAAGTCTGAGCAAGGAGGGCAATTATCAACCTGTTCCATAGAGTTTTTGTGACCAGACTTGTATCATCAGTGTCACTTTCGGGTTTTTAGTGCATTGCTCAGTTAGTGTTCCTGCAAAGTGCTGATCTCACTGCTGCTGTGTCTTGGCCGCCCTCACTCCCACCTCTTGCACCAGGGGTTTTCCTTCTTTCCCTCAGAGCTTCCTGCCAGTCCCTTATCTCTTGTCACAGTGTTCTCGGACTCTGACACACACACACACACACACACACACACACACACACATGCATGCACATGGGAGGCCGTTCCAAGTCACCGCTGATCTCATTACCTTGATTTAAGAATCTGTTATGGAGCTGTGTATATTTTGTTGGCATAGTAGTAGTGCTCTTTTTTTTGTTTGTTTTAAGTTACACATTTTCTTTGTTCACTGTGGTCCTGATTTGAATAAGGCACGTCTTAATTTGTTTCATAATTAATGATGATGGAAAAGTCATATCTCCTGAGAAAGTTCAACAAAAATGGAAAGTGACTAAATTGCTTCTCCATCTTTCTGTGTCAAAATCCAGTTGCCGCCTTTTTACCTGCATAAACACATGCTGAGTTTGAAATATTGTGATGGACAATAGTGGAACACAGTGGGTGTCAACCCATTTGATTAAAGGCCCTCTATCCTCAAAGACAAGATATTTCTGGTCCATCTGTTGTAATAGCTGCTCAATAATTTTTTTTTAATTTTTATTAACCGAAAGTAGGAATAATAGGAATAATATTGAATATTGAAATTAGATGGTTAAGATAACTTTGACTTTGATGACTTTGATGACTTTGTAGCTGTTTTATTTATTACACCTAGCAATTTCACAGCAGTTTCTGCCTAATAAAATGAGTTTAGAGCTTGACATAACAAAAATATATTAATTGCAGATATGTTCAGTATTTTATTAATTTCCTTGACTTTTCCATACCTTTAAAATTCCGACATAGACTTAGATCGTAGTTCATAAATAAAAATTACAGTTGAGGTCACAAATAAAATAAGAGCTACAGTGCCAGTTTGCTTCTTAATTTTTGGCTGTTTTAGCTTATTTTCAAACTTTTGTCTGATTTTAAATTCATGCAGCAGGATGTTTGCAGAGGCCCCCTAGTGGGCCCCGGTCCCCGGGTTGAGAACCATTGCCATCCAGCATGTTGGAGAGACGGCATTGACCGCTGTCTGGGGGCCGTGCTGCTATCCATCACTGCCTTCTGCTCTGAACGATGTGGGAAAATCTCAAAGGCAGGGAGAATGGTGTTCATGACTAGCGCTTTTGGAATTACAATGTTTTTTTTTTGTGCCTTTCTCACAACCGTCCTCTTCACTCGATCACTTTTATTATTATTATTTTTTTGTATTTCTAGCTTTCAGTATTTATTCCTTATGTCTTATTATTTTACCTCCCCCCCCCATCTCTTTCTGTCTCGTTGGCTCGTTCTCTTCTCGGGGGCCTTAGTTAGGCTGTAGGCTAGTGTGTACAGAGTCATGAGGAGTGGGTGTGATTTATCTCCCTCGGCCCCTCTGTAGCCCCCTCCACTCCGGCAGGCCCAAAGGAAAGAGCCGAGTTTGCTTGAACGTGGCTCGGTTTGCGAGGCCCCAGCATTAGCTGAAATAAACCCTCCTGCTGCTGGTGAAAAATGTCTTGTGATTGGCTAATTAATCAGTCAAAAGGGGAGCGTCGCGGCCTGTGACTTGAGGGACCCAAGCAGGCGACCGCTGAGGGCCCGCTGATAAATGGACTCCCTCCTGCTTCATACATCAGTGAAACTTAGTCATTTTTTACCACTGCTCTTTGCGTCAATGGTGGATCGCTAAGGCCTACACTTATGTTTCGCGTGAAACTCCATCTGTGTGTGTGGAATACGTTTCAGACAATCGTCAGATTTGGGCTGCACTTTAAATTGCTCAGTAAATATTGTCTATTCAACATAATCTGCACATCTGAGTTTTAGGTTTAAAATTGTTGTCCAAGATTTTTCATTTTAAAGCAGCAAACAATAGAGTCTGAAAATTGCATTGATAAATTTGATATTTGTTTTGATTATAATTTGAATAAGTTTTGTATAATTTTGTATAGTTTTTATTTTTTATTTATTTTTTATTATGCTCATTATTGCCTTTGCCATTTATTTGGGCTTAAAGAGATCCATTGATACCTGTTGCTGGAAATCCTTTGCCCTAAAAACAAATTTTAAAATAAACACAACTATTCAAGTATGGAGGTAAAAATATATAAATGTAAAGGTAAAAATAAATATAAAGATAAAATCTATCTAATCTAAAGAGACCATAAGGACATTTATGAGGTTTATATAACATACAATGTTAGATTTCCATTTCAAATACATTCTGGTGTTTTGAACTTTCTGTTTATCAAAGAATCCAGAATTTAAATTGTATCATGGTTTCCACAAAAATATTAAGCCTCTTTTTTTCTTTTTTCTTTTTTAAGCAAACAGCAACATTTTTCAACATGAATAATAATAATAATTTTAAGCACCAAATCATAATATTAGTTATTTCTGAAGGATCTTGTGACATTGAAGAATGAAGTAATGATGCTGAAAATTCAGCAATTTGTAATCACAGGAATAAATTAGTTTGTAATAAAATGTCAATAAATTTTTACTGTTTTAACTGTATTTTTAATTAAATGCAGGCTTGGTGAGCATAACAGACTAATTTCAATAAAAAAAATCTGTTATTGCAAGTGAGAAAACTAATTGTACCTGAACAGTTAACTTTTTTTTTTTTTTGAAGTAGAGATGTATGTTTTATTATTATTATTATTATTTATTATTATTATTATTATTATTATTATTATTATTATTTATTATTTAAGCTTAAACAATTTGAGCTTTTTTTTTCAGCAGAGAAAAATATTCTGTATATATTTAAACTACACTCTCCCTACGTAAATGTAAAAATAAATGTACGTACATAGTCTACATATACAGTGTGCATATATATATATATATATATATATATATATAAAGTATGAATTGGGTTTTCTTCTTTTAAGTATGTGCTGAGACAGTTCATGTCTGGAGTTGTCTCCATGGTTCTGGTCAGGCATCTCCTCTCGCTGTGTTTCCAGGGGTTGGCGTGACCCTCTGTGGTCTCTCCCACTCCCACGCCAGCTCCAAAACAAAGCCCTCAGACTGGAGGGTGGTACCTGTAGCTGTTCTGAATCAGCCCACGCCCGTCCTCATGAAGGATCTGCGGCCAGTTGACTCACCCGTTCCCCTGATGCCGCCGCTTCACCAAATGAGGAGAAGAGGCTGCACCGTTTGGCAGATGAAGTAGTAAAGGGGCGAGAGGCAGCGGTGTCATTGGCCGCATGGGCGTCTGCTGGTGGGCGGAGTCGAATACTGAAATGCTGCTGAGGATGCAAAAGTTGAGCTCCAAATATGCCAGCAGGCTGACGTGGAGCTTCGTCCTCATTTAACATGTTATACAAATATAGAGATAAAACTCCACCATCTTATCTTATCTTCAGGCTTTTAAACTTTTTGTAATTTTACAGTTTTGGGTTTAGTAAGGTTTTTTTTTTTTTTCTTATGCTCACCAAGGCTGCAGTTATTTTAGAACGTACATAAAATCTAGTACTACTGTAAAATGTAATTGCAATTAAAAATATAAATTTCTAATTCTATTTTCATTCTCTATTGTAATATATTTTATGCAATTATGAAGCTGAATTTTCAGCATCATTGCTCCAGTCATCAGTATCACATGATCCTTCAGAAAATCATTCTAATATGCTGATTTGCTGCTCAAGAAACATTTCTTATGCTTAATATTTTTATGGAAACCAGGTTTTTTTGGTCTTTGCTGTCACTTTTGATCAATTTAATGCATGGTTGCTAAATAAAAGTATCAATTTATTTCAGAAATTGTAGTGATTGTTGGAGCCATGACTTGGTGATTAGCATTGTGTTTTGGTGCGTTTGTGGGTGGTGCAATATCAAATCTGGCTCGCAACATTTCCAGATTTCATTTTTCTATCCCTTTCATTTCCTGTACTAAAAGGCTACAAAACTTTAATCATTAAAATGAGAAGTTACTTTAAGTATAAAACCTTTTTTTTCCCCCACATGCCTGGATCAGCCCATGGCGTATTATCACTAGAGGATAAGTGCTCATTTAGGAGCAGACAGCAGTGCGCACTGGCACGTTGTAACCATGTGCTCCATTGTGTTTAACTTCTCAACTAATGCAGTAACCGACGCCTGTGCGCCAGTGTTCAAAGGCATGTTTGTTTTCGAGCGGGAGAGCCCTAATATGTTCTCAGATAACATCTAATTGCCTCAAACAAAAGCACGGCCTCCCTTACGCTGTTGACAGGGACACAGAATAATGAAGAAACAGACTGAGATGACTGCTTGCTACTTACCCTCCGGCAGCTGGCTTTACGCCCATGCCAACCCACTGACACGTACAAATTAATGTGAAAATAAAAACGGCAATAACTAAAAAGGGTAACTGAAATGGCCAACATCTGCAGTCATTGTTGGCCCAGGGAGGGCTGCCCTGGCATGATGATTACGGTACGAACAGAGGAAGCTATTCGCCTGATGCTCATGAGAGCCACCACCGCTGCTGAATTCGTGGGCCTCGGCTTGCATTTAATCACCGCCAGTTTAATCTAATAAATCACCGCAGGGCAGAGAATAAATGGTGTGTCCTCTGTCTTGGGGCTGACACATCAGCTCCTTGGAGGGCATGGAAAGGCAAGCACTTTACAATGTAAAGCAAGCAGAGTTTAGTGATGATGCCCTATGCAGCGCATTGTCGCCATTTGTTACTCATGATAGGTAATGAAGTCTGAGGTTGGTGGAGAGGTCTGCATCACGCCAGCTTACTGTTTCCATTAGCTGGAGGTCTTTATTCAAATACCTCTTCATCACTTACACCTTCATTTGACCCGTTTCATTCATTCTTTTTTCTTTTTTTTTATTTGGTTGCATTGTTTTAATTATTAATATTGATCATGTAATTAAATATATTACATAATAATAATAATTATTATAATTCAAATATACACTAAAGAAATTATTTTAGGTTGCATGGTGTTAAATTAGTACAACATTTAAAAAAAAATATATTTTAATTTATGAATTATTAATTTATTATAAATTATATAGTGTATAATTTTATTTTACAAATTTAACAAACCATGCAAGCTACAAGAATGTCTTTTGTGTGTCAGTTACTACTACTACTATTATTATTATTATTATTATTAATAATAATATAATAATAATAATAATAATAATAAAATGCGTAAAAAATGTAATTGTTGTTTTGTTTTAACATTTTTACATACGCATCCTAAAAATAGAATTTGGTGCTTTATTATTATTATTATTATTATTATTATTATTAATAATAATAATAATAGTAATAATTTTAATTACATTGTAATTGTTTTAATACCATTTTAAACTTGCACAATGCATACAGAAAGTGGATTGATGTAGATTATTAATAATAATAACAACAAAATAATATGCGGCTGTGCTTGTTTGTTTCCATATCTGTGTAACTTTTGATCCACTGCTATGAAGCCATTTTTTTGCAACATTCGAATGCATCCTTTATTTTTGTTTGATTGAAGTAGTCTAAAGTTTTGAGTACATGATTTACATGGTGTCTTTATTGCTAAGAGCATAATGCTTAATGTACATTTAAAGTACCTGAGAAACATGAATCAAAGGATGGCTTGTAATTGGACTGTTTGCTTTGTTTCACTTCGTTACATTACGTTCATGTAATGTATTATATCATGATAAATGTTAAAGTGCTCATTAAAGCATGCAAAGCTCTGTATTGCATGGGTGCCACCTGTTTTGCTGTCCGCCCACGTGAATGGTATGAAGGATGGTGCGGCGGGTCCTTTCTCCTCATCAGGGAGGGACAGCTGGGTAATCTGGGTCCCGATCCATAAGCCCAGGCCACCACCAAAATTTATAATAGTGGCAGGACAATGAGAACACACTCGCACAATCAGTCCTCTTCCCAATATCTTCTCAATATTATCCATCGGCCTGTGAGTGTAATGGGCCGGGATCTATTTTGTTTAGAATATAGTTTAACTTTTAACCCTCAAAGGAGTAAATTATCTTCAAATGCTTCCGTCCTCAAAAATTGGGATAAGAAGAGAAAAACACAGTGTTGATGTATCAAATAATTTTTTTTCCCCCGAATGAAAAGTGATTGATCATACCAGTCCAGCTTTTACGCTGCCCTTATCTATAATTGATGACCTCCATGATCTAAATAATTTATTTTATTTAGTCAGGAACCATTTTGTTAGTTTAAGAGTTTTTTTTTTTATCCTTTAAAAATGATGAGTTAGCGTAACAATTTTTTCATAAAGTCGAGTTTAGTTTGCAAGATACAATCAAAGCAAGAGAGACCAATACAAACTCTTAACACAGTGTATTTTTCTTAAATATATTTTTTAAACTTTTTTTTTATATATTAAAATATATTATATATTATATGTATAAAGTGCTTAGTAGTAGTAAGTACAGTATAAGATCGCTATACTTGAAATAATCATAATGTTATGTATATTATTGCCCTAAATTGCAGTCTTTAATCTCTGGAAATGTTCTACAGTTGATGATGCCCTGAGAGCATCAGACATTATTTTTTTTTTTTTATGGTTTAAAAAGTTATTTTTTCTTTTTCGTTTAAATTTAAATACAAATTAGCAAAACAGGGATCATGATTGGAGAACAATGAGATTCAAAATGATCATTTTGATAAGTCTGACGTGGAGCTTCATCCTCATGATAAGTCTGATTTGAGAGACACCAAAGCACACTTTTTTATTTATATATAAAAAAATATTTTTCAAGATTATAATTTTTTTTAAAAGATTTTAGCACAGTACTAACAAATTCTGAACTTACCTGTACCTTGCTTGTTCTGCATGCCCGCTGTATTAATGTATTTATACATTTATTTTTGAAGGTTTAACGTCCTCAGCTGGGATTATTGTAAAAGTATTCCAAAATATTGGTACTAGAAATAATCTTAACTTTATATATAGCACAGTGTTATTGTACCATATTGCAGTCTTTAATCCCTGGACACTAGAAGTTCTCATTGCTGACGCAGCATTTTGCAGTGCTAAACTAGCGTAGTCAGAGCGCCGTGTCTCTATGCAGGAAGGAATATTACTTTCGCACCATAAATTAGGGACTCTCTGACATAGCACAGAGTGGGACAAATTAGTTGCAGTTTTCAGCAGCAAAATCAAGAGTGTTGTCACGATTTGGGCAACGTTTTTTTCCCCCACTGTCCCTGGCTGCTTCAGACTGTCTGCTGCAATGTGTTGACGTCAGCGGCGATGTCTTGTTCTTCAGTTTCCACACCGTGGCCTTTTGAATGTCCCGACACCCCCCTCCAAGTCCAGCCCTGCTGCCGCGCCACCCCCACCCCTCCAGCCGCCCATGCCTGGGGAGAGCGGAGCAGGAAAGAGCCCATAGCTCCTGCTGCAAGGGCCTTATCTGAGCACTGCACACAGTTCAGGGAACGCATCCTCTTCCTGGGGCCTCCCATCTGCCAGGAGCAGAGAAAGAACGAGGGGAATGTGGAGGCAGAAGAAGCCAGAGAGCGTCTGAAAACATTCAGGGGCAGTTTTTGATGTGTTTACACCCTCATTAGGACGTCCAAGCACAGTCATGAAACCTGGACTTGCGTTATCTCCGTGTCAGTCTTCCTGCTCGCTTGTTTGTTTGTGTGCGCGGGCACGTATATGTGCTTGCCTGTGTGTGGTATAACCCAATCTGTGCTCAGCACTGTTGAGGGAATGCTACCAGCAGCACTTCTCTCGGCACATTAGAGAGATAAGCCTAATGGAGGTCCCCAGGCGGTGAGACGTCGCACCACACACACACAAACACACTATCACCACCTCTCTGATGAAGAGGATTTCCCCACTCGCTCCATCTCTCTTCCTCTTCTACTCGTTCTTTTTCTCCAGAGAGTAATTTCACAGTGTGCCTCAAAATGCCCCCCAGTCGTTTCTCCCTTAAGTCCCCGCTACACGATGTCAGCCACATCTCCTCTGAAGACCTCTTTCAGCCCCCCTCCAAACCAGAAATATAGATTTTCTTTTATTTGGAGGGAAAAGTGAGACTTCTGTTTTAATGAGCCCACATCTGCAGTTCTCCACTCTTCCTCTGGGCATCATACAACTTTTGAGGGACCTGTGGCAGGTCCATTCTTGGACTTGATGCTCTGCATTTTATCCAGTCAAGTTCACACATAGCAGTGAGTAGTGAACACACACACCTGGAGCAGTGGGCAGCCATTTTTGCTGCGGTGCCCATGGAACAACTGTGGGAAGGTGGAAAAGAGCGCTGTATATTCACTCCCCACACCTGCACTACTGAGACTCGAACCTGCAACCTTTGGCTATGAAAGCAGTGAAGACTGCCATCTCTTCTCTTGATGCCCTTCAACTGAAAAGTTACAACCAAGAGTTGTGCAATTAGGCATTGTATCAGTATTTTATTTTCCGAGTTGTGTATAAAATAGCAAAAGGTAGTTCTAGTAGCTCACTGACTATAACCATTTGACATCACAGACATAGAAAGCTCTATGATAGTGCCACCCATAGTCCAAAATATGTATAAAACGAGAAATAATTTACGTTATATTAAACCATTTGAGTCATAATACCCAAGGCTTCTTTTTTTAGTTCAGCATAGTATTACGATTTCTAATAAAATATAGTAATTAGTCCTTTCAAACAATTAATCGTGATTAATTGCATCCAAAATAAGTTTTGTTTACGTTATAGATGTGTGTGTGCTGTGTTTATGTACAGTATTGTTCAAAATAATAGCAGTACAATGTGACTAACCAGAATAATCAAGGTTTTTAGTATATTTTTTTTATTGCTAACGTGGCAAACAAGTTACCAGTAGGTTCAGTAGATTGTCAGAAAACAAACAAGACCCAGCATTCATGATATGCACGCTCTTAAGGCTGTGCAATTGGGCAATTAGTTGAAAGGGGTGTGTTCAAAAAATAGCAGTGTCTACCTTTGACTGTACAAACTCAAAACTATTTTGTACAAACATTTTTTTTTTCTGGGATTTAGCAATCCTGTGAATCACTAAACTAATATTTAGTTGTATGACCACAGTTTTTTTAAACTGCTTGACATCTGTGTGGCATGGAGTCAACCAACTTGTGGCACCTCTCAGCTGTTATTCCACTCCATGATTCTTTAACAACATTCCACAATTCATTCACATTTCTTGGTTTTGCTTCAGAAACAGCATTTTTGATATCACCCCACAAGTTCTCAATTGGATTAAGGTCTGGAGATTGGGCTGGCCACTCCATAACATTAATTTTGTTGGTTTGGAACCAAGACTTTGCCCGTTTACTAGTGAGTTTTGGGTCATTGTCTTGTTGAAACAACCATTTCAAGGGCATGTCCTCTTCAGCATAGGGCAACATGACCTCTTCAAGTATTTTAACATATGCAAACTGATCCATGATCCCTGGTATGCGATAAATAGGCCCAACACCATAGTAGGAGAAACATGCCCATATCATGATGCTTGCACCTCCATGCTTCACTGTCTTCACTGTGTACTGTGGCTTGAATTCAGAGTTTGGGGGTCGTCTCACAAACTGCCTGTGGCCCTTGGACCCAAAAAGAACAATTTTACTCTCATCAGTCCACAAAATGTTCCTCCATTTCTCTTTAGGCCAGTTGATGTGTTCTTTGGCAAATTGTAACCTCTTCTGCACATGCCTTTTTTTTAACAGAGGGACTTTGCGGGGGATTCTTGAAAATAGATTAGCTTCACACAGACGTCTTCTAACTGTCACAGTACTTACAGGTAACTCCAGACTGTCTTTGATCATCCTGGAGGTGATCATTGGCTGAGCCTTTGCCATTCTGGTTATTCTTCTATCCATTTTGATGGTTGTCTTCAATTTTCTTCCACGTCTCTCTGGTTTTGCTCTCCATTTTAAGGCATTGGAGATCATTTTAGCTGAACAGCCTATCATTTTTTGCACCTCTTTATAGGTTTTCCCCTCTCTAATGAACTTTTTAATCAAAGTACGCTGTTTTTCTGAACAATGTCTTGAACGACCCATTTTCCTCATCTTTCAAATGCATGTTCAACAAGTGTTGGCTTCATCCTTAAATAGGGGCCACCTGATTCCCACCTGTTTCTTCACAAAATTGATGACCTCAGTGATTGAATGCCACACTGCTATTTTTTTGAACACACCCCTTTCAACTAATTCAACTAATTGCCCAATTGCACAGCCTTAAGAGCGTGCATATCATGAATGCTGGGTCTCATTTGTTTTCTGAGAATCTACTGAACCTACTGGTAACTTGTTTGCCACGTAGCAATAAAAAAATATATGACAAACCTTGATTATTCTGGTTAGTCACATTGTACTGCTATTATTTTGAACAATACTGTATATATACATACACAAGCGTGTATATTTAAGTAAATTTGTGTATATAAAATATTTATATAAAATATAAATTATATATGAATATAAATGTATACATATGTAAATATTTGTATTTTATATATACACACACACACACATATGTGTATTTATATATTAAATATACACAGTACACATTCTGTAAACAAACTTATTTTGGATGAGATTAATCACGATACTAATAATACAATATTACAAACTTTTAATTAAACTGTGACCAATAGGTTTTTTTTTGTTTTTTTTTATATGAAAAATCATATAATGGTTCTTTGCATGTTAAATATTATTACTTCTCTCTGGTGATTTATGCAGAACTTCTCCAATCATTTAGTTCACTTAAACCTGCCCTTTTCTAACTTTGACCACAATCTTGCATCTGCCTCTGTCCAATCAATAACTGATTAATATGTCCAAGTCCTGCCCTGCTGTTTTTATATTGTATTTTTTTATTCTGATTTGGGATGCACCGGTTTACCGGCCATAAATCGGAACCGGACGGTTTTTACTTAAAATTGAATGTGTGTTGAGTGTTGTTTGGATTGCAGAACTATTCAGTTGTTGCCTTTAATTTCTCATGGTTACAGTTAATCTTTTAATTTTATGCCAGTTCTATGTAGTTTCAACCCAATTCAAATGCAAAAGCTAAATGCTGATTATCTGTACCATCTATGTTTGTATTAAATGCAGTCTACTTACTGTGCAGATACTGCGGTTAATTTCAGATGGTTATGGTTATTGTTTTCAATAGCCAAAAGCCAGTTTGGCGTATTAAATACCAAATAAACAGCTTGTTTATGCACACTTTCCTTCCTTCCTTGTTTGTTGCTTTAAGATAACAAATCGAAAATCGGTATCGGAGTCGGAGTCGGCCAGTTTGCTTGTAAAAAATCGGTATCGGAATCGGCCATGAAAATCATGATCGTGCATCCCTAATTCTGATACATCACAATACAGAAAACAACTGATGACTACTACTACATTACTATTTTGCAATTATTATAATTAGGGCTGTCACTCTTGTGAGAAAATCTTTTTCGATTTTTAAGATGCAAGTGTTCATTGAATCGATTTTCCATGTCTATAAAAAAAAAAGACGTTTCCTTTTTCGTCAAATAATGGACAAACGTAAAGAGAGCGCTGGAAACGCACAAGTTAGCGATATTTCTTATTTATTGGCATGAAGTTTCGTGCAGAATAACAAACAGCAACATTCTCTAAAAAAAATATATGCAGAGGGGACGGCTACCATAACAAAAGAAAAACATCACTGAAGGCTTCAACTTGGCTGCATTTATGATTTAGGCAATTCAAAAATCTCCAATATTTTAAATAATGATTCAATCCATTTCAAACAACTGTAAAAAAAAAAAATGAAACTTTAAATGGACTTGAGAACAGACCATGTTTGTTTTTTGTTTTTTTATTGAACGTAACCGGCACTAGGCAGGCATAATGAAAGGCTAGGGCCATTACAAATTTATTGGACAGGAAAACAAGTCGATCAACATTTTCAGGGTCCAGAGCAGAGCGTTTTTTATTCGCTATATGTCCAGCTGTTGAGAAGACGCGCTACGACTGCATTGATGTCCCAGGGACACTCAGGTATAGCTGCGCAAGGTGGGGATATTACTGCCAATTTTCCACCACAAAAGCCAATCGCTGTCAGCTTGCAATGGTCCTTTTCATAACTCCAAATAACTCATAACTAGATGTGCGAATGAGGCGAATCCGCATCTACCACGCCGCGAGACCTCCAGACACGCGTTAACGCGTCTTTACATTGACTTAACATTGAAATCATTCGCGCCAGACGCTCTTTTCGCGTTTTGTGTGAACGCAGCATAAGAGGTCGCTTTCGACGTCACTGGATCTTATAAGCACGTAAAATTGCTTGTGAGTTTTGTTACTTCTATATTTTTTAATTAATTATTTTTAAAATGAATAGTGTACATATTTGGTTAAAATCGATTCCCTATCTTCATTTTCGAAACTTTTGTCATAAAATATTTTATCAGTGTTTTTGTTCTTCAGCTTTAAGCTCTACAGCATTGTTAGTTGTCATATGTATTTAGTTGTTTCTTGGCTGTACAAAACCTTTTTTTTTTTTTTTTTTATGGTCCAATCCCTCCATACATCTTTTGAAAAATACTGTTTTCACTGGCGTCTCTGGCGTAATGTAGCCCACCGACGTGGTCTAGGGCCAGCTTCAGAGCTGGTATTCTTCACTGCAAATCATTATTCATTGAGGAGGCCATTAACAAAATGAAGATGAATGGGAGAGAGAGTCACCGTGATAAACTATTGGAGGATGACAGTTTAATCTAAAGTGTTCCTCTGTGGTCTTTCAACATAGTCACCGTGTCGTGCTACAGTTTGGCCTGTTATGATTAAGCTGTGTGCTATTCTAGAACGTTTGTTCTTTCTCTTAATGCTTATAATCACTGTCTTAGTTTGGCCAACACAAGCACTGACTCTCACTCATCAGGCAAGTTTTTCAGGAATCAGTTGTTTAATCCAGTCATTTACACAGTGACTTCTAGATAACACACCCTTTTGAATCCGTTTCCTCTTTATATATATACATGGTGGGGAATATTATACAACATAGCGTAAAGAAACATTAAGACATTAACAGAATCAGATTCTTGACCAATTAAGAAGAATAAATGTTTTCAGACTTATTTTTAATTTAAACTAAGTGTTTTGTTAATGTTAAGTTCAGTGATGTCACTAGATACTTGGGGCAGGTCTCGGCATGACTGGAAGTTTAAGCATTTAATGACACGCATACATAGGGGTGTGCATCGAGGCTCTTTAAATTAATTGAGGGGTTGTCCTGTTCATTCCTAACAGACAGGACTCTTTCACTAGTTGATGTGATTCCTTTATCAGCTTTGTTCCACTTTCATGTTGAGTTCTTTGTCTAGTTTTTGAGATGATAATAAGATGATGGTAATTATTATAATGACAACAACAATAATATAGCCTAACCGCAACACAAGTGCATAATAATAATAATGATAATAATGAAATGTGATGTAATAGCAATATGCTAATGTTGTTGTCTTATACAGTTTGTACTTTTTCTTTTTTTTATTATAAAATGCTAATGCATTATCACTTGATGATGATGTATATAAATTATATTATTGTATTATATAGTTTTTTAAATAGCAATAATATTGATAATGAACTCATTATTATTATTATTATTATTATTATTGTAAATTATTAGTGCTGTCAAAAATAGCGCGTTAACGACATTAATTAGTTGTTTGTTGTTAATTATGTCAAATTTTTTAACGCATTTCACGCATGTGCAGTGTGACAAATTATTCAGGTCAGGAAAGTCTCGTCAATCTCTGAATTCTCAAGATAGTAAAAAACAGCGGCGAGCGCCGCGACAAAAACACCGAAGAAGCTTAAGGTTTTACCCCAGTTACTCTCAAATACATTCATGCCAAGCTCGATAAACAGAGATGACTTTGGTAGTTGATACGCTGGAGCTTCTTCCTGTTATAGCATCCTGTGTTTCACACTGCGCATGCGCAGAACGCCTACATGCAATGCAGCGAAAATTACAGCTGTTTGGAAAAGCATATGCATTTTTACTTGGTTTTACTGGCACTTGAAGCCTTCAGAACGTGAAAATATCAATCCTAAAGTATTGTGGCAGAGCAAATGAACACCTCCCAAAAACAAGAGTGCCCAGAGTGCAGAGGGCGCATGTTTGTGTTTCTGAGTTCATTCTTTCGAGTTTCTCTATGCATAATTTCATAGATATGTGTCTATATTTAACCACTGATTCACCTAAAACTCTTACACTATCTGTAGTTAAATGGCATGGTTTGATATAGTGCTCAGGTAAATTTGATCGAAGTAAATGTTAAACTTTTGAAATTCAGAAAAAAAGAACCACATATTGATGAATCAATACATGAAAATTATCTATCTGTGTCCTGTTTTATCTTTTGGTATGCAATTCAGAAAAAAAAATGGTTAGGATTCAGGTGATTTAAATAGTGATTAATCCTGATTAATCCACTGAAAATTCTGATTAATTTGATTAAAAATTTTAATCATTTGACAGCCCTATAAATTATATGTATTAAAACATAAGAAATGCTGTATAATTACCTTAGTAATTTGTTTTTTTTTATGAAAAGTAATATAGATATAGAAGTATAATTACAATTTATCAACATCATCAAATAAACCAATAAATGAATTGATTTTGAATTTTATGGTACACTGCATAATTCTGTTATTATTAATTGTACGTTTGGTATGGTTATTATTACTAAACTCTACACAGTTTTTATATTTTAGTAAATTACTATAAAATGTAAAAATAATCACAACAGTAATAATGATAATTAGTTTTTTTATTCTATTAAAAAATGAATAAGTTTTATAATAAAGCTGTCTATCATCAATGTCATCATCCTCATCATCAAATAATTAACCAATAAATGTATTTATTTGAATTTTTCTTTCATGTCATAACTTTTTGTCATATTTGTCTATATCTTTCATTTAGGGAAGCAGTGGGCCTGACTCTCAGGAAGAGAGAGAAGAGGACAAGGACACAGACACTGATCCCAACCCAGAGACACAAACAAACACCGTGACCAGCACACTGACCATGCAAGAGTACTTCGCCCGGCGGATGGCCCAGATCAAGAAGACTCAGGCAGGACGAGACCCAGCCGCATCTTCATCTGAGGTCAGCAGCAGTGCACCTTCTCCACTGGCTACATCTGCCTCCATGGAGGATTCCCCCAACACCAGCGATATGGAGCAGTCCAAGAAGAAGAAAAAGAAGAAAAAAGACAGGGAGAGTGATCAAGATGGTGTAGAGGAAGATGCACTGACCTCAGTAAAAGGCGAGAGTGGTGAAGAGCCAAATCGCTCCCAGAAAAAGAAGAAAAAGAACAAGAGGAAGCGAGAGGAGCGGGATGAGGATGGGACTGAAGTGTGCAGTGCCCCTACAGTAACGGAGGGTTCCACTGAAGAAGACACTCCCACCACGGGAAAGAGGAAGAAGGACAAAAAAACATCTCTAGAGGTTGATTCTGATGAACTCAAAACAACAGAAATTAAGATTATGGACTCTAAAGTTTCAGATAAAAAGAAAAAAAAGCCAAAGAGAGAAGAGGAAAGAGTGACTGAGGAAGGGGTGTCCAAAAAGAACAAAAAAAAACAGAAACAAAAATGATTTTTTTTTTACAATTGACTGCTCTTGACTCTGGACTCTGATACCGTTGTGATTTTAATAAATAGTTAAGATCACCAAAATAAAAAATTAATAGTGAGATAACCAAAATGATTGGCAGCAAAGACTATGAATTTACAATTATAATTGGTTTGTATCTCCATATTTAAACTTTTAAAAAAAATATTAAAACGTCTAAACTTTTTTGTGTGGTTGTGTTTTTCTTTGTTGTCAGGTTTCCAGGAAGTAACATAATTAGATGCATGCTATAAGAGCAAAATGGGCCATAGATATGTCTGTTAGTGTTTGTGTGTTTATGCAGAATGTATGCAATATATCTGATACATAGAGAGATAATAATGTGCAGCATTTCAATTCCTGAATGTAGCAAAAATTATATAATTTTTCATAATGAGTAATGAAATATCACAAAGCATATGGGTATTTTCATAAGCAGATTTGTTAATGTTTCAAAAGCCACCTATAGAAATTATTTAATTGATATTATAAAAAAAAAAAAAAAAAAATTTGTCCATGATGGAAGAATGCTTGGTTAAATCGGTGTTAATCATTTTCAGAACATTTAACATAATTTAGAGAAAATAGGATTAATCAGGTGAGAAATTATGTATTCTACATAACCAGACAAATATTGGCATAATTAGTCAAAATCAGTTATATAGTTTTGCTTTGTATTAGTTAATGTTAATATATGACTAATAGAGTTCCTGTCATTTCTGATATGGCTAATTCAGTTCTACTCTGATTTCCAGTTTGTCAAAGAAATAGTTCACCAACTATGAACATTTGCTGAAAATGTATTCACCCTCAGACCATTCAAGATAAAGATAATTGTGTCTTCATCAGAGCAAAAGAAATTAAGCAATACATCAGTTGCTCATAATCCACAATAAAGCTTCCTCCAGTGAAAAGGTTCGACCCCTGTTGTCCTCTAACCAAAATCACCAGACATGTTTGTTTAGAACAGTTTTGGACTGTTTTTACTTAATTGTTACCTATTTTTTCCTCCCGATTCAGACGAGACTACTACTGGATAAGTTCATATAATAGACAGGGGATTATGTATTTTGGACAGAAATAATGGCTTGAAGTTAAAACATCTTGATGGATTTTTTCAAAGCACAAAGCTTTTCATTTCACAAAATAATAATCGATGTGCTGTGGAATATCTTGATGTTTTTACCAGCTGCCTGGACTCTCATTCTGACGGCACCCATTCACTGCAGATGATCCACTGGTGAGCAAGTGATGCAATACTACATTTCTCCAAATATATTCTGAAGAAGAAACAACTCGTCTTACGGCAACTAGCAGGTTGTCTTTCTCTTTTTTTTGCGTTAACTTTTTTTCATACAGTATGACATTGATTATTAAACTGTGCCCACATGCACTTTTTCAAACCCTTATGAAAGGATGGGAAATCACTAATAATATTCAAAACAAAGGTCTGAGTTCATTATTTTGCCACATCCGTGTAAAACTTTTCCAGTCATGGTCATGTGCATAATTCAAGAGTACTGTTTAAAATAGCCTAACTCTTTTATTGTGTCTGGCGGTATTGCAAAATCTGTGACAGTCACCTCAGGCTCCATTACACTAAAAAGTCATTTTTCAAAAACGTAACTTATGCAATGTTGACAAACCAGCTCTATGAATATTGCTTGTACAAATTGTGTAAAGGTGTCTGTCCGTTCACTCCTATTGTTCCCTTTAGAATATACACCGAATGAAGACTGAAGAGTGACTTAAATAGGCATTTGCAGTCCAGTTCACAATTAGTTTATAGAATAAAAAAAAAAAATGTGTTTAATATTTCACTCTTGATTCGCGTCTGCCGTTTGGCCAGATTTAGTCTTCTCAGAAATAGTCAGGCTGCCCAACAGATCAGCCTTGTTTACTGTCAGTATTTATACAAATAGACGGTTTTGGGACATGGATCTTGGGACTTAAATTTAATCTCACCTATTATGCACGTATCCTTAATGATGACGCTAAACAAATACATTTTGCTCTTTTTTTTATAAGCGCATGATTAATAGCAGGCTACACCGCTCGGCGTGACCCTGCTTTTCTTTGTCACACTGCTGTGTACAGCTTTGAGCTCTTTTCATAATGATAATGTCAACCATTGGGTCGAGCTTAGCCAATGTATGTTAAGTACATATGACTGAAGTCTTGAGCTGGTGCAGAGTAACTGGCAGCAAATACGATGCTTTTGTTAAAATCCTAATGACCTTGTCACACGGTAAATATTGATCCTCTTGAACTCAGCAATACCAAAGGATGTCCTGTTTTGCTAGATTACTGATAATCAAATCCAGTGGAACTGACGTTCTCGTGCACTTTGTTCAACTTTGTCGTGACTCGTGAGTTTATTAAGGAGACAATACGGCATTTTGAGAGGAAAGAAACCCCAAAAAGATCGTCTTGTTTGGAGTCTGAGTGGGTGTATGGTGCAAAAAGAGGGAAAAGGAAACGGACGGCTTATGTTACTCAGAACAATAATTGTAGAATCTGCCACACAGCAACGGCTTAATTTGTTTATGTGTCATGACTGCCGCTATAAATGGCCTCTGAGGTAAATCTGAAAGCGTCGTCAAACCCGTCTGTGATGATGAAAAAAATGAAGCTACATCCCACCTATTCCCACGGTCCATGTCCAGAATCCCCTTTGAGGTGCTTGTCAAAAGGGGAAGGATGAGAAAATGGAGATTGCTTCAATCGTTTCTTAGAGAAGAAAAAATAGAGAGCAGATTATTTTGTCAAAGCCTTAAAAAGGGGGGGAGTGGGGGAAGATGTGAGATGTGTCACATTTTGCTTATGTTGTGCTCTAGGGATGGAGAAATTAGATTTCAAACATATTAAAATAGCCTATATTAAAACTTAAACTTAAACTTAAAAGGAACGGTCAGAAATACCTCTGATATTTCACACCTGACGATTTCTGAATTCATCTAATGCATCATTATTAACTAATTAACTTGTGTAGGAGTTTTGTATAAATTAAGAGTGTTTTCAAATGTATCTTGTATTTTAGATGGGACAAAAAAGTTTTGGAAACACTGAATGTGAAAAAGAAACACTCCAACTCCAAATCTTGATATGTTAGATATAGGTTAAGAAAATTTCAGTTAATTGAAGTAGCTACCATACAGCAGAAAATGTCAAAATACATTTACATTTCAAATAATGTCAAAAAAAAACAAAAACAAAAAAACATATATATATATATATATATATATATATAGAGAGAGAGAGAGAGAGAGAGAGAGAGAGAATATATATATAGAGAAAATATAATATATACTGTATATATATATATATATATATATATATATATATATATATATATATATATATATATATATATATATATATATACTTTATAAATTTATCAGGAACTGACTACCCTGAAGTATCTGACACACTTTTACCCCATGACTACTTTTTTTAAGAGAATGCTTCATTTAATAATTCATTGCTAAAAAAAATTATAATTAATGGTCTATGAACATAATTAAAAAAGAAGGATGCTGAAAATTCAGATTTTCCATCACAGGAATACATTTAAATTTAAAACATATTCAAATAGAAAACAGTTATTTTACATTTTAATAATATATCACAATATATCTTTCAAAAACGTTAAAAAAGAAACATATATATATATATTTACACAGGTTTGCTTTGATATAAAATAAACTATTCATGACTTGTGCATCCCAACCATGCAGGCAGGTGTGCATCATGGGCCCTTTATAAATGTTTGGTCATGTGACAAAAATAAACCATTTCTCCTTAAAGCTAAAACTTCTCAGTAGGTTTGCTTCAACACAGCTAAACTCAACACAACGCAGCAGGTACGTCTGCCATTCAGGACAATTTCCAAAACAGGAAATCATGCCTCAAAATGCAGAACCAGAAAGATGTTTATCTAATGAACTGCACAAATGAGTAAACACAGTTTACACGTCCAGTTTGTCACACCCAAACTTGCTCAGGTAGGACTAGGAGAGCAGGAAGTGTCATTTTCTATCGTAATGTTTTTGGAATCTGGGGCATCAAGCTCCTCTTCCTGTTCAGTGAATGAACCCCTCATTTTAATGGTTTTCGTCCTCTGTTCGTTCACTGCACTGGAACCAACCATTCCTTTGAACTCTTTGAATCTTACAGGAAGAAAATTAAAGGTCAGTCATAAAATGATACTTTTTGTTTTAAACACCAGTTTCTCGGCTCAGATTCTCTTGAGTAGATCATTGGTTTATTCTGAACTCTTCCGCTCTTTGCCGCAGCTTTCATGAACCACCGATACAGCTGTCAACAGGAACTCCATCATCTGATCATGACAATAGGAGTTACATACAGCAGCCCTCATGTCGGTGTGGAGCAGCTTAAGAAGGGAGGATCTGAACAGTCTGACATGTGAATCATTGTGCAGAACGACCGGTTTTGATGAGTAAGTTATGTAGAACCTGTATGGGGAAAGTTCTGTGTCATGTCTGATAGAAGTTAAATAAGAGTTTCCTCAAGCGAAAATGAATAATGGGAATGTAAAATGCGTCATGAATTCTGCTGAAACTTGGACGCGGCGGCCCAATCAAAACGGGTTTAAATATCTAAATATATCATTCTATTTAAAGTAACGTTTCAACATCTTTGCTATTTTTAAAATGTTATGCACAACCGGTTACAGAATTTAATGAAGAATCTTAGTTGCTTTTCCAGTAGCAAAGTGGAAACGTGTGTTGGTTGCCGTGATTTTCATTATTTTAATAGTAGTGGAACAAAAGCTTTAATTTGCTCTAGTTGTGAAAAGTGCTCAGGTAAAATCATTCTTGACAGAATGTCTTTTTTTTTTTTTTTTTACATGACTAAATTTGTTGCACATCTTTGCCAACCAACCCCAACATGAATTAATTGTTAATTATTCTAATTTTATAATTATATGCCAACTAACCCCACTCATACTCTTTCCATTCCTGGCATCATCATTCATTACAGGCTTCCAAATTTTAAACCAAAATTCATAAATGGATAATCCTCGTCCTGGCTTCTGATTGCTATTTTTTGACGCATTTTGTGCCTATAATAACACCCTTTAACCAACGACACACAATGTAACATTTTGTGAATTAGTGGTTAAATACATTTTTTTTTCTTATATTTTTAATAGCTTCCTTTATTTTCATGACAACTTCGGCTGAAGGGATTCGTTTTCATTTTGACATTCAAAAATTGAGAAGTTGACCTCATAATGAGAAGTTTTAATTATTTAATGATAATATCACAGTGGATCAAGACAACAAACATTCAGATGTCACAGAATGCACTTGACATACTGTAAGTTACTAATAGTATTTTTTTTCTCTTAATTTTGATACAACTGAAGAACCTTTTCTTATTCTCTAGTTCTTTAGAAAACCTACATGTAGTAGATGTATACAGAAACTAACACTCAGATCTTATAATCTTGTAATTTGACCTTTTTCAATTTCGAGAGAATCCTAAAACCAACTCAAGAACTAAACTTGAGGTGCTGAAAAGAACAGCTGAAGAACCTGTATAAATTTCTATTTCCAACCAAACTCTTGTAAAATGTGTAAACTTTGTTTTTCATGTTTCAAATTCTAATAAATATTTCCTTCCATTAATTGATTATTGAATAATTGTCATAGGGAATTTGGTCTACTAGGTTGACAGAAAACAGTCAACCATATCCATGTCATGAAAACTAACCCAACCAGCAGGTAATGACGTGATTTAGTAGTAAAGCTGTTGAATTATTTTTGTCACCTCTGTTTTTCTGTCGTTGGTCTCAGGTTGCAGTCAAGGAGGAGCTGAGGTCCTCCCGTGGGCCTGTGCTGGAAGCTGCTCCTCTCATATAAAGCGCTTCCCAATGCCGGAGGAAACAGTGAATCACAGCTTCAGAGGGAGTCGAGCACCATCCACTCATCTCTCTCACATTGCTCTTCAGCCACCAGCTGCTCAGTCAAAGTCATCTCTGATTGCGCTTTTACTTTGCTTTAAATTCAAAAACAAAAGAGAAACTCTTGGGCACATTCGCGCTCGGGCAACTAAGTTTGAGAAGAAGGGAAGCCGAAGTTTAGTGAGCGCACATGGCTGCTCTGATAAGCGCGTATTCGTCCTGGCCGGAGAGCTTTGAGTGCTCTGCGGGAAATGCGGACGTACCTGACGGTCACACCTCCCACAGAGCTCCCGCGGACAAGGTGTCGGAGCCGCGCATCAGGAGACCCATGAACGCCTTTATGGTGTGGGCCAAAGATGAGCGCAAGAGACTCGCAGTGCAGAACCCCGATCTCCACAACGCGGAGCTGAGCAAGATGCTGGGTGAGACATTATCAGCAAGCTATTTGTGTAATAATCATTATTATTAACGGCTCATATTTATTATTACTATTATTAAAGTAGGTGATTGTTATTAATCTTATTGGCAAGTTTTGTGCGACTTTTGTCAGACAGTTTTGTTTTATATATTGAATACAGAAAGTGGCATGTTTAATTCTTTCTAAACTAACCGTAGACACAAATTCAAATAAATAGTTGTTTTGTTTTAAACTCGAGAAGCGTAAAGAACACAGAGAGCGTGAACGTGTTCGAGACGAACCTGAACTGAAAATAAACTAAAACAAAACTGAAATAAATCTGAGTCAGTGAGACGAGACATTTAAATTGTATTTATTTGTATTTAGATCAAAAGCGCACATTTATAATTCCACACGTGTGGGAGACTATAACAATTAATAATAGAAAGAATTTCAAATTTATTAAGTAAACCTTGAGTTTTTATCGGAAATAACTGAAAGAAAGGTGAACAACTTCATGGGATAATTTATTAATTAGAAGTTCTAAAATAATAATTTGTATGTGTGTATAATGTTTTTTAATCAGTTTTATTTACTGCTGTACATTATTTTAGTTGTGAAAATTACAGGCCTGTTTTTACAGTTATTGGCATTCATAGGAAATTATGTTTTTTTCTCTCTCTGCTGTTCTAATTATTTTTAAATTCTTTCAAGTTATTTTAAAAGCTAAAAAAAATAAACTCAGTATAATTACTGCCATTATAGTAATTCAAACATCATAAAATGTATGCCAAGTTACAAATAATGTCCCTTTAAAAAGCTTTTAAAACTATCTTCAAAAACACATATTTTTATAACTCCCATTATAAGCAATTGTACTAGTTGTTGATTATTCATCTATCTATATCTCTCTCTCTCTCTCTCTCTCTCTCTATATATATATATATATATATATATATATATATATATATATATATAATGCTTATGCAGACATTATTTAATCTAGCTTCATTTGCCGCACAACAGAGAAGCAGATAAACTAACTGTTTGTAAACTAATAAACCATTTCATTATTTTATGTTGGTGCTAATATGTTTGGAAAGGGAACAGTTACTAACTGGACAATCTTTTAAAACTCCAAATGGATCTTTAAAAATAAAGTATTAAGTTTCATTTTCCTGTTTTTTCTCTCCAATAGGAAAGTCATGGAAAGCTTTAACTCCACCGCAGAAGAGACCTTACGTGGAGGAAGCGGAGCGGCTGAGGGTGCAGCACATGCAGGACTACCCCAATTATAAATACCGTCCTCGTAGGAAGAAGCAGCTGAAGCGCATCTGTAAACGCGTGGACCCCGGCTTCCTGCTGACCACCCTCGGCCCCGACCAAAACTCCCTCCCGGATCCCCGAGGCTGCTGTCACCCCCTCGATAAAGATGACGAGAGCGGTGTGAGTGGCAGTGGTGGCTTCGGTTCTCCCAGCGCAGCTCTACCTGGCGTCAGGGTCTTCAGAGATCCCGCCAGTTCCAACAGCAGCTTCGATACGTACCCATACGGCTTGCCCACGCCACCTGAGATGTCACCTCTGGACGCCATGGATCACGAACACCAGACCTACTACTCGTCCTCCAGCTCAGTCTCCACCAGCTCCTGCTCATCCTCCACCTCTTGCCCAGACGACAGGCGTCCCACCCCAGTGCACATGAGCAGTCCACCCCACTACCACCCCGATTACTCCCAGCAGGTATCTTTGCACTGTGGCAGCTCACATTTGGGCCACATCCCGATGTCCCATCAGGGAAGTGGGGCGACCCTTATCACACCTCCTCCGTTGTCCTATTACAGCCCTTCATTCCCCCAGGTTCAGATCCATCACGGGCACCAGGGGCACCTGGGCCAGCTTTCGCCCCCTCCAGAACAGGGGCACCTGGAGGGTCTGGACCAGCTGAGCCAGGCTGAATTGCTGGGTGAGGTAGACCGAGATGAGTTCGACCAGTACCTAAATTCCAATAGTTATCATCCTGAACAGGGCGGGATGACAGTCACGGGACACATACAGGTAACGCCGGCTTCCGTTTGCTCCAGCAGCGCTACGGAAACCAGTCTCATCTCTGTACTGGCCGATGCCACGGCAGCCTATTACAACAACTACAGCATTTCATAAACACCAAAACAGAGACGGTTGACACAGACAGAGACTGTGGGCTCGACAAGGGTCAGCAATGTGACTGGCAGGTGAAAGGAAGGCCATGGAGGGAGCGGAAAAGAGAAGCTACAGGAAGTCAAAGGACACCTCAGGGATGCACAGATAAAAAAAACTGAAGTTCATTCCCATCTTTGTTTCCAAAAGAAGAACGGAAGTAAAAGACAAAAATGGACAAACATAGAAAATGCTGTCATATCTTGCCACAAAAGCATGTACATATGCTATAAAGCTTATTTATATATCAAATTGCTTTGCATTAAAGCTTATTGTATTGCTTTTTTCAGTCCAGATATATTCATTTGATTTTTTTTTCAGACCTCAATTGTTTTACCTCAAGAATTATTTAAGTGAGGTTGGTCTCTTCCTTTATAGGATATCATTTTAAAGGAAAGTCTGCCCTTTCTTTTCCCTTTACATTCATTTCAGAAATGTATATGTATGCTCAGTTAAAATAATAATAATAATTAATTATATTGTATGCCAGTTAATAAGTTTTCCATATTAATTTAATTCAAATACAATTTTGAGTTTATACATTTAGTATTCTAATTTTTAGATATCAACACGGATGTCAAGAGGAAGAACGTAGCTCAGTATTGATGTTTGTTGAACACTGTTCAGATTGGCCGATTTCAATGATTTCAAAAGATTTCATAAGATTTCATGATAAATTGCATTGTTTATCCCCATATAAGTACAGCACGGTGATTCTGTCTGTAGGTCTGGACTTGAGAAAAAAAAATGTTGCAGATGCTGTTCATTTTGTGATATATTAAAAGTGAATGTTCTGAGGTCCCATCTGAATTAGACGCCGCTAAATAAAAACACAAAATAAATTCAGCCGAAAAGACTCTTGATTTTGTAATGACTGAAAAATTTTTTTGCTCACTGTTAGTAGTGGTATTAGTACATATAAACTAAAAGTTATAAGTTTCTTTTCAGTTTCATTATTATTATATAGCTCTTTTCTAAGTTTCATTTTTATTATTCATAAAAAGATTTCTTTATGGAAGAAAATTATTTTTTGGCTCTTTTTAAAATTTTCATAATATTATTTTTATCACGAATGAGCATATAAACTATAAATGTTCATATTCATATTCATATTCAGAGTAATTTTTTTTTTTTTAGAAATATTTACAAGTAAATATTTCTTTATTTTTTCCTATATTTGTGGAGGCTTATTCCACACATTTATTTTACTACTGAACGCTATTCTGTTTCAGGTCCCTTCAAGAAGCTGACCTCTAAATTATTTGTTGTTGTGCGTGGCGGGCCGTCGTCATAACCATAGCCCTGGAAACTGGCAGTATCCACCCTGTGTTCCCAGTTTGCTATCAGCAACACCCATTATGCACTCAGTTTCACTCCTCCGCGGATCAGAGGATTAGTGTAAAACAGGCTCTGCTGTTTTTCTCCCCGCCTCCATCTCCACGGGCCTTTTGTTTCCCCTCGTCTTATTCTGGGTTTGTGTCTTAAGCAGAGCGCTGGAACTCCCCTCCTACCCTACCTTCGCCCCCCTCTGCTGCCTGTCCTATCTTGCTGATGCAGACTTTCATAATCTCTGTGAAATAAATAAATACACCTCGTCCCGTCAACTGTTTTACACGTTCATCGTTTTTTATTTTTCTCCCTCTGTTTCTCTCTCCCTCTCTTTTCAAATTCCTCCTCTTTTTTGATAAAAGGAATCTGAAGTGGGGGAAAGAGGGAGGCGGTGGCGGGCGTTTGACAAATCCTGGAGTCTGGCTTGGTCTTCCTGCGTTTTTTGGGAACGGTTGAGTCGTGTTTCTTGTAAAGAGGATGTGGCGGAGAAGCAGTGTTTCCTGCCTGATAAGAGTAAAGCCTCTCTCCGTCAGGATGTTTGGGCCCCGGCAGGTCCCCGCATTATAAGAGCCCATGGCGAGGGAAAGGGAACCTGCTGTTCGTTTTAGCAGGGAGGAAACATGGCTCTCGTTGATTAATATCTCGCACCGTGGTTTTTTTAGGGCTTCGATTTGACCCTCCTCTGGTTTGGCCACACACCGGGCTCAGCACAGATTTTCTTAATCGGTCTCTGTCACTGGCTCCAAAGACAAGTGCTAGTAGCTTGTGGTTATGATGTGAGTTGAGGCGTCGTACTCGTTTTTAAGAAACGTTTCAGTCAAGGTACATTCATCATGTGACTACATTTTCTTTTCACAAGTGAGGTTGTTATTAACAGCCTGTGAGGGAATGTTCAAGGTTTGGGAGAGAGGGGGTGATTGGGGCCACCAGCCCCAGGCCGAGGCTTGAATTGTGGCTTATGACCCAGACACCTTTAGGTTCAGAGTAAGTGGGCCCAATACAATCTATTCCACTGGCCTTGGGGAAGGGCATTGTGTCATGTTAAAACACAAAACTCAACATCAGTATGTTTACATACATTTTAAAATTTTGATTTCAGTCAGACTTAAACAATACATTTATTTGGCATTGTCTACAATTAGCCTTGTTGTGTGCTTGCTCTAAGAGGTGGTGTTAAATGTGTTTTTTAATCAATCATATATTCAGTTACACATTGTATGTATAGCCTACTTCATAGAAACAGACTAAAATACATATTTATACAAATTGTAGGTTTTATTAGTAATTATATTACAAAATATTTAGTAATATATATCCCATTTGGTCACAGTATCAATCTTGAACAGGCAAATGCAAGAAAAAAAATACATTATTTACATAAAAGAGTGCATAATAATACGGGGACATGAAATGGAGAATCGTTTTTTTATCTGTTCATCATAATTCGCCCAAAAAGTAGCCTAGACTCGCCTTTCACCACAACAGAGAGAGAACCGTTTAGAGTGAATCGATTCACTAGAATGAATCGGACTTTCCAATGAAACGATTCATTGGAGTTCCAAACGAGAGAAAGGACCGTTAAATCATCATCCTCTAAGGTAAACATGCTTACTGGACTATATTTCAAAATATTATACATTGTTTTAATCATATTTCACTAGGCACATTAACCTAATTAAAAATAAGACGCAGAATTTAAATGAGTGTGTTTGAAAACAGCGATGTAACCATCAGATAACTTAGGCCTACTCGTTGGAAAAAGTAGCTTGATCATTACTGGATATATTTCACAATATTATCAGGTATTTTAATTATATTTCACTGGACAAATTAACCTCATTAAATTAAGACATAAAAAGAGACTTTAGATGAAGGTCGGTTATACGGGTGTGCTTATTATTCTTTCAGTTAAAACAGTTTTGAAGCGGTTATGTAAATTGTTCTTTACTGGGCATATATCAAAATATTGTCCAGTATTTAAATTATATTCACTTGATACATTAACTTAATTAAACATTAGATATAAGTTTATAGTGTGTTCACCAAGATTTTCATAATCATCGAGGCCCATTGTAGTCATTGTGGAGACTGCTGACTTTCAGGAAATCAGGGCAAACAATCAACTCATCTGCCACAGTCCTTTCCTTTGTGAAACTTGAATAATTCTCAATGCAACATACTAAGAATACACTGCACTCAGTGTCACCCACAGAATGGCCTCTATTTCCATGTTCCTTAAATAGGCCAAAGTGTTGGCTAGCTCAGTACAGTGCCTGAGAATTACATTAATGTGCAGAATGTTATGCGAATTGTTATTTGTAAAATGAGGTCATGCATGCATTCTTGATTCAATAAAAAATATGCAAATTGCAAACTTAACTATATTAATAACTTATGTCAAATTTGTGGTAGGCTATACACTGTTTATTAAACTGTTCTTTTCACAATTTCTTACAGCATTACAACTTCAAATTCATGTTTGAATATGCATCTGTCTCACGACAACCCTTTAAGACATTTATGCTTTAAAGGTATATAATTTAAGTGAACAGATTTCCCCTTTTTAATGGGCTCTTCTTGTTTTTTTCTCTCTGATTGCTCCCGGGATCGGCTCCATTCTCAGGTCAGCTCTGTGGAATGTGGATGCCAGGTAGTCTCAACTGTTTCCTGTTTCCCCAGCAGTGACGTCACATCACCGGGCAAATATGCAAGAGAGTACTCCAGCACGTGCCATCTTCCTCACAGCGGGTAATCTGATGGTGTGACACTGCGTGTGTACAACCTTGCTGAGCACATCTGGATAATGTATTAAGTGTCCTGAGGGAGAGGAGGTCATGCATATTGACGCCCCTGTCTGAGACATACTGGCTCGAGCTCTGATTATAAGCCCGACTGGGTGTGGAAAAAGCCACCTGATAACGTCAGCCCACATGCTAAAATCAGTTAGACAGCACATATTTTACACTGGAAAATTGCAAGGCTTTTCAATATTAAACAATAAAATACTTGGATTTTTGCTTTGTAAATTAATGCATGCAGATGCAAAGTCATTAAGACAAGAATAAATTACACATTGCATTATTCAAGTCAACATTATGGTTATTTGTATTTTCTTTGGCTGAGAATGTAAAAAAATAAAAATGCAACTGCATAATTTATTTATGCCAGCATTCATACAGTTAAGTTATGACTGTAATGCAGACAGATAATTATTGAGAATCTAGCACATGCTGCTATTATCAGAGTTATTTCCTGCTACTGTTCACTGTGAAGTCACACTGTACAGTCACACTAAGTTAAATATATCTAAATTATATAAATAACAATTATTTAAGCCTGGCCTAAAGTAAAAAAGAAAAAAAGTTAATCTGAGAAAAGTTTTTAAATAAGAGTATATCTTACAACTGTAAGATAAAGTTGCAATTATGAGATTTCAAGTGTGAGATGGAAAGTTAATTACAAGAAATCAATTAACATTTTAAAATATGAAATCACAATACTGAGATCTGAAATTGAAATTTGAAAATAAAATTGCAACTCCAAGATATAAAACCAAAATGATCACTATTATTGAATTCACATCATGAAATATTAAAGTCACAATTATGAGAAAAGAATGCACTTTGTGAAATATTAAGTCACAAATATGGGATATAAATTCACATGTATGTTATGAGAAGTGAAGTTGTAATTGTAAGATACTGTTGCAATTGTGAGATATTAAAACTTTGAATAACTAAATAACACAATGACAATAACTTTTGCAGAAAAAGGCTACAATAACCTAACTAATTTAAATCAACATATACAGTATATGATTTTCCATACAAGTCAGCTTTAAAGTTCAAGGGGGAACAATGACAGTGGTCTTGTTAATTGACAGAATTGATGTCTCATATTAGTCTATATAATTACTATGGTATGTCACAGCTTCATGGCCAGGCAGGAGTCTGTGTCTGTCAATATGCTCACTGCACATACCAGCATGTGGATGGAGAAGAATAATAACCTGCTTACTATTCATATTTGGCATCTATTACTGATGGTTGGGGATTATAGGTCTAGCTGTTCTCCTGCATTCCTGCTCATTGTGATAGAACAACAGACTCTGCAAGCAGATGTGGTGCAGGCGTGGTGCAAGGCCAGCTAAAGAATGGACCAGACCCGGCCCAGGGCCCTGTGCCATGTGGTGGAGCCAGCACATGGGTACAGATGGGAACCCCTGGAAAACTTGAGGGATGCTGCAAGCAGCCAACGGCCACCCACCTGTACCTGCATGTGAATATGCCAGCCGTGTTGAGTCCAGCACCTGTTTACTGCAGATACTGAAAGGTGCCATTAACTGAGAAAATGAGGCTGGACTTCCACGGCCAACCATGGGAGAAGGAATACAGCTTCCTCACTTTCCTTCGTAGAGGTAAACGATTCCAATATCAACTTTTTACGCCTTGTCTCCTCCTAATCAGCATCGTCAGGATACTTTCACCATGCATACTAATTCTGGTAATGTTTTAAATACATAAAAACAGCTTGACAAAAAAAAAAAAAAAGAAAAAAAATCACACAAGTCATGAAACTGAAAAATAAAGGTAATATGTATATATATATATGTATTTTTATGTTTTGGATGGAAATCCGCTATGCTCATAAAGCCTGCATTAATCAAAATACAGCAAAAGCAGTCATATTGTTAAATATTATTACAATTTAAAATAACTGTTTCTATTTTAATACAGTGTACAGTTGTCAAAACTGAGTTTTCAGCATCATTACTCCAGTCAGTGAACATGTGTCACATGATCCTTAAGAAATTCTTCTAATATGCTGATTTGCTGAAAGAAATGTTACTTATTATTATAAATGTTGCAGGGTTTCCGTGGGTCCATAAAAAGTCATAAATTTAACAATAAGAATTTAAGGCCATAAAAGGTCATAAAAACGGCCGGATTGTCCATACAAGGTCATAAAAACATTTAGCCACGTCTTAAATTGATATGCTAGTCCATTAATTTGTTCTTCCATCAAAATGCGCTTGCAGCGGCAATGGCATTCATTTGTTTCACCTGTTGTAGTTCTGTATGAGGAATCGGGGTGGTATCACACTGGTATCACAGCGTTTCAGAACTACAAGGTCCATGCGGCAGCATACAGACTTGTCAGAAAGACTTTCACAGAAACCCACGCGAAATCATACTGTCAGAACAGAACATACTGTGTCATACTGAGTCACTGCTTAGCTTAATTGAAATCATCCTGGCTATCACAATGGGAAAATGTACCTTTAACGATCTATGGCTCGAATACGGTGCGTTTAGTAGCTGGCTCAAGCCCGTCGCTAACAATCGGTATCAAGCATCCAATTAACACAAGACGCGGAAAAGCTGAACAGAGTAGCTGGTCACTCGCGCGTTCTGTGTTCGGTGCGGAGAGAGCCGCGTATCACTGTCAGTCCCTCTTGCACATGAACGTGAACTTGCACAAGATTGTGTAAATAGCAAAAATAAATAAAAATAAACGAATGGTACAACCTTCACCGGGGCCCCGCTGACCCCAGCTACGGCCCTGGCTGTGGGTGTTGAATACTGTGACCAAACACCAATAATACTTGTTATTTTGTAAAGTAATGGCATAAAATAATTGTTACTTTACAATGTTACAATTGTTAAGTGTTCCTGTGTTCTTGATACTCAAGAAAAATAAGGCGAAGGCTTCAGTTTCTTAATCTTAAGAAATAATAGAATAACTCTTTAAATAATAAAACTTGTTACTTTCAATGAAAGTCAATAATAAAAAAAAGACTTTTGAAAGGAATTATTTAGATTATATTAGAAAGTTATTTATCGTAATTCGTGTAGGTCATAAATTCAAATCCTAATAGTCATAAAAAGGTCTTAAAAAGTCTTAAATTTGACTGATTAAACCCTGCAGAAACCCTGTGTTGAAAACGGCTCTGATGCTTAATATGATATTGTTGTTTTCTCCAGGATTTTCTAATGAATAGAAAGTAAACAAAAAAGCATGTATTTGAAATAGAAGTTTTGTTACATTCTAAATGTTTTACTGTTAACAATTGTGATCAATTTAATGTATCCTTGCTGATTATTTTACTGACCCCAAAACAAATACCCTTGTAACTCTAAACCTTAAAGGATAATTTCACTTCAAGGATAAAAATTCCTGATAATTTACTCACCCCCATGTCATCCAAGGGTTCAGGGGTGCACGATATATATCGGCTGATAATTAATGCGCATCTAGTCAGTAAAACCTGACTAGGTTTTCTAATCAGCAGAAAATTCCATCAGGTGTGTTATTTCACATAGAATAGCTGTTACTACAGGGAGCCTTTGTTAACTTACAAGCTAACACCAGCTAAAAGAGTCGCGTGATCATCACTACGACAGGCCCTTTACAGCACTGGTTCTGGCTTTTGTCCACATAGAGCTCGTTCTGTGACTAAACCTGGCAATGTTACTAGGGATCCGGGATCAATCCCTGTTTGCTTTCACACAGAAGGCGACCCGGAAATGTTCCAGCTAATTTTCCGGGTCCAACGTGCAGTGTGAAAGGGGCTTATGTGAAATCACGCACCTGACTGAATTTACCGCTGATTAGATAACCGTCTTTATTGATTAGGTGCGCATTAATCATCGGCCGATATACAGTATATTGTGCACCCCTAAAGATGTTTATTTCTTTCTTTCTTCAGTCACAAAGAAATTAAGGTTTTTGAGGAAAACATTCCAGGTTTCCAGGTTGATGGTAAAAATTGCAGTTTCAATGCAGCTTCAAAGGGCTCTAGCCAAGAATAAGGGTCTTATCTTATCTTGGATGACATGGGGGTGAGTAAATTATAAGGAAATTTGTATTCTGGAAGTGATCTAATCCTTTAACATTTAAAGCGCTTTTCCACAGCTTTTTTAATTTAACTAAAAAGTCAAGGCACAGGTTTATCAGTCCTTCAACCCATAAAGCATTCTGACAAAACACAAAGCTATAAGAATAGTCTCAGCAATTTATGGGACATCTGTGTCAGGTTCTTTCTTACTTCTGACCCACAACTCCCATACAGAGCTGACTTGTATTGTAGGTGTAATCAGTGTCCCGGAGTCAGACTCACCGAATCCTTTGCTGATACAGATCTTCATACTCTGGACATCCTACCAGGGTCAGTCTGAGTAGGTTGCAAACTCTACAGGCTTGTTTTTGTAAAGCACAGGAGCTCCCAGGAGTGTCATAACTCTTAACCCCAATGTGGAGGAGGATGTTCCTATTGTGCTTCCTAATTGCAATGTGGATCTTTCATTTAGTCTGTGTAAAAAGGCACGTAATTTCCTGTCCTGCTGCTGGAAAGAGTTTTTGGTGACAGCCCGATACTCAGGAATTTTTTGTTCCAGTAATCTATGACCTATATGAACTGCGAAAACACATTAAGCCAATGATTCAATCATCTTATGAATCATACAATCCAAAAGAGGACTACTTTTAGAGATGCTAGACAATCAAGGTTCTCTGAGAATGAAAATGTCAGCATTACCTCTGTGTTTGTAAATATTTATTAAGTTTGACAGCTCAAGAACCATTTTTTTGTTCAGGAGTGTTTATGCTTGTGACCCATCATAGGCCCCAAAGACCACTTACATCTTGTTTGAAGTCACTAACTAATGTTTACTCAACTAATTTCCTGAAACCACAGTAATGATTACGATGAGAGATGTTTTAATCTGTTTCATTCTGTTATGTCTGGGGTGGCCTTTATACCTGCTATGTAGACAAATCACGAGTAAGAAAGCAGAAGTGATCGACGTCATTATTCAAGCATTTTGCCTGTGAAAACAAAAAAAGCTCATATAACCTCTGAACTCATGCTCTCCACCAGAGTTACAACTGCATTACCAAAAATCATTGCGTTTAACCTCAAATATGTTATTTTGACAAAAGAGAATTTCCGATGCCTTGATCCCATGTGTTTACAATGTGACAGCAGGGGGAGGATCAGTAGCGGCTGACCTTGGCCACTGCACAAAGTAATATCATTTCCCCCCAATGTGCGCAAACATTTTAGAGCAATGTTGTTTATGGGTTTGCAAGGCATCTTTTCCTGGTGGATAGTCAGATCTGTTTCCTTAAGACTTCACTTCAAATGAAAATCATGGAAATGAGTCATAGTGCCAGTGATAGTTTGCCATGACACATATTGACAGGTGCATAACAGGATGTACACTATAGTGTTCATGGATCATCGTACAGTAGCCTGTAAGCAAGGGCGATATTGAGGTATATAGGTATCACAATCAAACCATGAGCAATATTTTAAGGCTAATTTTATTTTATTAATATAATATTGCTCATTGTTAACTGATAGTTGCCAGAAACAAAATAGTATATCGACTTTAAATATAACAAATGTATTAAGATATATTTTTTTGATTCCAAAAGCTTTCTGACCCTGCATAGACAGGAGCACAACTGAAAAGTTCAAGGCCCAGAAAGGTATTAAGGACATTGTTAAAACAGGACATCAGTGGTTCAACCACAATTTTATGAAGCTATGAGAATACTTTTTGTGTGCAAAGAAAACAAAAATATAAACTTCAACAATCAACAATTTATTTTCTTCCATATCAGTCTTCGACACCTTTGCGAGAGTATCACAATGCATGCATGGTGCTGCTGACTTTGTGCGCAAAGAAAACAAAAATAACAACTTTAAAATTTCTTCTCATCTGTGTCTGACTTCAACACTTATTCACGATTGATCCAAGACTTGTGCATATGCCTTCCTCTGCTTGTGAACAAGGCTCAGCCGAAGCACATCCAGGTTCTACAACAGCAGCACCACACGCATGCATGAGCCCTTGTTGGTGTAAAGGAGCCCAAAGAGTCATGTGGCATATTATGTGCTGGGAAAGATGCTCTTAAGCAGGTAGGTGTGAATGCAACCTTGCATATGTGTCAGAATTAATTCAGCTGCTTATTATGCAAGAGAGGTTGATTATGGAAAAATAGTGAAATTAGCATTTGATAAAGTGTCTCATGTTCACACAGCCCTTTTTTATGATGCTCACATTCCTCTTTTCCATACACCTAATTTTTTTCTCTCATTTTCTCTCTCGTTTTCTTGTATAAACAAGCCTAAAGTAAACCCCCATCTATTATTGCATCAGATCTTTTCTTCCATATAGTGATGTATTTTCGAGTCTAACAGATTGTTGAAAGCAGGGACCTGGTTCTGTGCATTGGTTGTTGATCGGATTTGAGATGTTGGCTTGCAGCATGGTTTAAGTGGATTAAATGATTGGAGAAGCTGTGCATACATCACCAGAGAGAAGTCTGTCGTTTCATCGGAAAATCTAGTTAATGACGTTTTGTTTAAAAATTATGAGGTCAAAAACAACAAAAAAGAAACGAAACATATACATGAATTGTTCAAACAAGATCAATAACATGCATTTAAAAACAGATTCTTTTTCATTTCATGTCAACTTTAATGGCGTTTTCTGTATAGGCAAAAAAGATAATTTTGCTCAAAAATGAAAATGATCTTTGCTTACATTCATGTGTGTATGTTTCTGTAAGTTTCTTTAATCTTTGCTGCTGAACAAAACAGAACATTTTGAAGCCTGTGCTGGATGGATGCTCCTTGCGTTGAAATATCAATGAAGGTACTAGAGATTCAAAAATACGCAAAAATTCGTAAAGCATAATAAACATAGTCTGACTTGTATGCTCTACATTTTCTGAAGCCATATGATAACCTGTTGTTTGCTTCAAGAGTTTTATTTTGTCTTTCAAGAACATCATTTAACTTGATGTTATATAGATGTAGCCTTAAAGACTAAATAGTCAAACATAGCTACAGCTTGTATCAAAGCAGGTTCTGCAGTAATTAGGTCTGACATGCAGGAAGCAGCAGCTAAGCCGAGATGTCAGAGCTCACGTGTGGCCCAGAAAAAAAGAGTCCTAATAAGAGTAATGATCATTTATTATAACCTCTAAGTTCAGTTATGGCGTCCTACCTTTATATATACATGCTCATCAGATCGTCTTTTTAACAACCTTTATATTTTGTAGAAAAAACAACGATTTGTTTATCTTAGTTTCCATCTTTTATGTCCAGAAATCATGGATAGCCTGTCTGTTATGTTCTCTTGGAAATCATTTTGCGTTCTGGTTCCACATCTTTAGGGAGGTTCTTTAACTCAGGAAAGACCCAGAGGGAGGAGGCCGGGGTGTGAACTCTTCAGGGGTCTTACGGCACATGACTCAGGAGAAAAACAATCTTATGTCCCCACTCACCCATCCGCTCAGCCAAGCCTCTTATGACACACAGACAGATGGCAAGAGTTCACCCTTAGTACATTCGTAGAAAGACGCTTTCTCGGATGAATAAGCATCTCTACCCTTGCAATTTCCAGAAAATAAGTTGTAACCTGGGTTGGGATATCTTTACAAGCTGCAGTTTCTGATAAGAATGTCATTAGCAGGTGACGAGCCTTGAGTAGTTGGCTTTTTGTTTGTGGCCATTATTCAGCAACAAGCTGTTTCCTACCGCTGATTCCCAGAAGTCTTAACAGCCGGTGTTCAGGATAAATGTGAATATACAAGCAAACATTAAAGTATTTTTACTCTAAGCAAAAAGTTGAGTCACAAAATTTCTAAAAATTGACTTGATTGAGCAATCAAAAGAGCAGATTTGTGCTCTTCGCATGCCAGTGGGCTTGAATCTGCACTGTGCAAAAGATTTGTGATTTTATGTATTAAATACTTGGCTTTATGTAGATGATCAATTGAATTTGTCATTGCTGGCAGAGCCTTGATGAAAATAATGCTGGTTCAGATCAGAACCGTGGCCTTAGGACAGCAATGTGATATGCATTGTTCTAATTACTGCTGAATAAGAGCCATTAATCCATTTCCATCTGGGCCACCCATCATGTTAACTGGATCATCCCAGATACCCTCATGAGCTCTGTTCTAAGCGATAAGGTATAGATGAAGGTATAGACAGAGACAGAAATTTTGGTTTTAGTAACTAAAATAATTACTTTTCACTCCATCCATGGTACTGTAGCTAGCTAGGTTATTATCAGTACTAGTAGAAAGTCTCTACACTACCATTCAAAAGTCTGGGGTAACTAAGATATTTTTGTTTTTGAAAGAATTCATAGTTTTATTAAGCAAGGATGCTTTAAATTGGTAAAAGTGACAGTAAAGACATTTATAATGTTACAAAAATATCTATTTCAGATAAATGCTGTTCTTTTGAACTTTCTATTAATCAAAGAAGCCTGTTAAGAACTTAAAACTATTAAGCAGCACAACTTTTCAACAATGATTAAAAAATAAATGTTTCTCAAACATCAAATCAGCATATTAGAATGACTTCTGAAGGATCAAGTGACACTCGAGCAATGATGCTGGAAATTCAGCTTTGCCATCAAAAATACATTACATTTTCAAATATATTGAATTATAAAAAGAAAACCAGTTCTTTTAAATTGTAATAACATTGTATTTCACAATATTAAAATTTAAAATTTTTTTGATCAAATAAAATATATAATTGTTTTATAATGTACATTATAATATAATTATGCTTGTTAAGTACAATCATTGTTGCATTAAAAACTGATTCTAGTTTTAAGTGTTTTTTATTTGTCTACTACATTATCAGCTTATATTGGTTAGAATTTTGATATATATGTTTGATTAAAGATCAAATACATTAACTATGTTTGGTCTTCTGAACAGTTTGATTAGGTAAGACTCCAGCATTCAGCTGAATGTTTATCCATGACATGCTGAGGCTGCTTAAGCTTTATTTATTTGTCCTATGGATCCTACAAAAATGGAACCATATGCCATCAACTATCAGTGTCCTCAAGGGTCTTTCACTGACAATGTGCTAAGTCTGCTCTTTTATGCAATGGCCAAGTTCTAGTCATGTGTCCAAAGCCTCAGCAGATTCTGATGCAGTCTCAGAGTGATTAAGAAGGCTTTATGTTCTATCCTTAGCTTCCCGAGGACCGATTAGCAGGTAGGCCCCCAGTGGGACAAGTGCTTTTCAGCTGGCAGTTCATAGCAGCTTCTGCTCCTTCTCAACTCTCATTGTGTGGAAACTCAGAAGATGCTTTTCTGAGCTCTTGGTTTTCTCAACATTGAGATCATGGTTCTTATCATGGTGAGTTTTTTGCAGTCCTTTGTAAAGGACATTTTAGGTTTACATTGGACAATATCCTGGTGCTTTTAGATGTAGACCTCGGCTAAACCTCATTGGTTTAGAATATTTCTGTGGTAAAAGTAACAATTCTCTCCAGTTTTTGTGCTTCAGCTGATCTTTTTGATGGTGTAGGTATTAAGTAGATCTGAATTATGTGATTACAAAGATATCAACAGAGGTGCATGCAATAATACTAGAGTATAATGAGAAACATCATTGCAGATATCTGGGTTGCATTTAACGCATTGTGCCAGTCAGAGTTCAAAAATTCTGCCTGCATTCACAAAGTTCTGTGGATATTCATGATGTTTAAAACGTCCTTAGCTTAGGTTTGTTTAACATCTTTTTCATATGCTGTTTTGAGCTTACAGATCCTCTGTATCACAAGAATTTACTTGTTTTGGGTAACATAATTGATATCATATGATTTATATTATTTGTTTACATTCTGTTTTCTTCAAATGTTCTCATCAAAAGCAGATATTGGAACAGCCCTCTGGGTAATTTATTAGAACATCTTTTTTTTTTTTCCAGAAAAAAGGATGCAGATTGCCAGATTCAGCTTTCCTAGTTCCACATTTTGTAATCTGAATTACGTCAGTGATACTTCAAATGAATTCTTTGCTATCCTGCAATTATGACCTTATGATCATAGAGCATTTTGTTCATTGTATAATGGTATAATTATAATTGTATAATTTTTCCCATTGTGTCCTAGTTTCTGATAACCTATATTGATTCAGCTACCCTTGAATGTTGATTTTCTTGTATATATATTTGAATATTTGTATATATTTGACTTATGCCCACCGAGGCTGCATTTATTCTAATTCCCAAATGTAATTTTTCCCTGTGATGGCAAAGTGGAATTTTCATCTTCCATTATTCCAGTTTTCAGTGTCACATGATCTTTCATGATTCTAAAATAGTGATTTTTTCCCCCAGTTTGTTTAATTTTTTTATATTTGGATCATAATATAAGAATATCAGAATATATATTAATGGTTTTGTGTTAGATTTCACTGATTTAGAGTTCTACCCTTTCTTTGAACAAATTAAGTCTTTCTGTTTCTGCCTTTCATAACTTTGCTTTCTTAAATCACATGACTTGGTAATATTGAATTTTCACATTTGTACTTGAATCAAAAATAGCAATAGGCTTCCACTGCAGCTTCATCCTGTCACATGTTGCTTCCACTTTCTCCCTGCACTTGTAGATAAGCTCTTTAGTCTAATTTAGGCGAAGTCTGCTCTTTTTATCCCTGCTTAGTCTCTGATATCTGTCCATCGTTCCTGTGTCTTGAACTCAGTAATGCTCCCTCAGCTGTAGCGTGTGCCAGGCACAAATGAGCTGTCATGATGTGCCAGTGGGATTCCTGCAGATGTACCTGTTTAAGGTCATGTGTTAAATCTGTTTTTTTTTTTTTAAAGGTTTGTTTTGACATCAACGCTGCAGATACTTTAAGTTTTAATAGTTGCAATGGGCATAAAGCACTTTGACTCTGTGCCCATTTCAGTTCTAAAGGTACTGTGTCTTATGTAAAGAAGCTTGATTGTGCATGGAAGTGATTGAGAAAAGACTTTAATGAGATTCTGGAAGGAAAAGTGGGCTCAGGTACAAATTTAAAAATAAAGTATCAATTAGTAATCCAAAAACTCTTCTTTTCATGAGTTCCAATATTGTGTTTGGCTCACTTAGCAGTGAAAAGGTAAAAAAATGACTTCTTATGATCAACGCTCTTGTGTTTGTTTCATTTGAGAAAGTATGCAACATGCACAATTTGCAAGTGTGCATAAAATCTAAGCATAAAATGTGATCCACGTCTCAGATTTGTAGTAAAAATATTGGAATTTTGCAATTTTATAAAGCATTTTTATGGAAATATTTTTCTTTTCTATGTTGTTTTAGATATTTTATTTGATACCTTTATTCTTAAAACGAGTAATAAAGCTGAATGAAATCAACATGAATTCCAGAATTTCTTAATTATTTACTTTAAAGACATAAGCACTAGCACTTGTGTTAAAATCATGTTATCCAAAGAGCACCAGTGGAAGTGAGAACATCTGAAATATGTATAGTTATTAATTAAATCACCTAGAAATAGTGCAGAATCTCACATTTCTTATTCAGTTTAGATCCTAGCATTTTAGTATACTTTTACTTTATTCTTGAATCTGAAAAACTGTTTTAGTTCCAGGTTTGAATTATATTTTAAATTTCAGATACAGCCCACATTCTTACATAGTTCATACTTGAATATAATTTGTTTCATAGGCCAAACCATTTCAGTTGCATTTCTATTCAATTTGCATCATTGTTCTAATGTTCACTGGGCTTGACAACCTAATGGGCTTGACAGTGAATTACTTAATGCACTGTTAGTGATATTAACCTGGGCATATGTTTTATGCTTTTGTCTTTTACAGAATGGAAGGAGAGGATGAATGAGTGTGATCTGCTAGGCCAGAGAGTATAGCCCTGCTATGTTCTCATGTGGTCCCTTTATCATCTGATTAAACCCATAGTCAACTGACATCAACTACAGGCCACTGGATGAAATTAAAATGGCCTCTCACAAGCAAAGCTTTCAATGCTTTGACACCATCACAGACGACCCATCTCTCAAGCCCCCTTTCCCCCATGGACACAGCTCCTCAGCGTCCTTCAGAGGCTCATCCGGTTCGACCAGACTGGAGCCGCTGGAGGCTCATGGATGCTATCTCTGTGCTGATCACCAGCAGGCCAAGGCGATGGCCTCAGAGGCCACAGGAGCTTACTCGAACCCATGGTATCATTTCCAGACACATCCACACTCTCAGCAGTATACAGTCAGGAGGTCCAGTCGACCTGAGGAAGCTCCTGGGCACGTTGAAGATCACCACCATCACCATCCTCACAGGCACTCCAGGAAGATTGTGCTTGTGAAAAACAGTGACCCGTCTGTCCGGAGGAGCATCGTGCTGCGCCGCAGGAGCCTGCGCAGTCTGGCGCTCTTCATGGACGAGGTCTCTGAACTCATGCAGTGTCTCATCAGGAAGCTCTACACACTGGAAGGCCACAAGGTGAGTCTCTTCTGAAAATACACTCTAACGTCCAAATGTTTGGGGTCTGTAAGAAATTATTACAAAATTAACACTATTATTGTGTTACGCAAGAGTGCGTTAAATGGAGCAAAAGTGTCAGTAAAGATATATATATATAAAGCAGTTCAACTATTTTTTATGTCAACATAATAGTGTTTGACAATAATGTTTCTTGAGCAGCATCAGAAAAAAAAAAAAAAAAAAAAGAAAAAAAGGCCATTAAGCCCCTTTCCACACTAAATATTGTCAGTCAGTCTTTAGGTTTGCTTATTTGTGTCTATCTGGTTGTGTCTAACATTATAAGTGTTATAAAATGTAGCTATTTACATGTATATTAACTGACCCAAACTATGTAAGAATGCTGTTGTGCAGGAGCAGCAAATGTTTTAAGGACACAGAGGCCTCTAGTGGCTGAAACCGGAGGCTCTGATACAAGTAATCAACAGGCTTTGGAGAAGTTAGGCTAGCAGATCTGTTGTTCCTTCACAGCTCTCACTTTAGTTAAAAACACGTGTTTACAGGAAGCTAGGTATTTGTTAGTGACTCCACGTCTGACAGCTGGAAAGTCCCAAAGCTGTGGAACCACTAAACTTGAACTCTTTAATTAGATTTTTGTACATTAGTTATTTCAGTCAAGCAAACAAAGTGACGGTCGCCACAAATTGAGTTGTTTGATTTATGAAGCGCTCATAATGCTGAGAACAAGATTAGTTGAGCAGATCAGTCAGCGTAAAGTTCATTTTAGTTACTATCACTCCCACTAGCGCTTAAGGGCAAATGCCACAGACCACGGAAGAGGAAAAAATAAAGAATTACAGTCTGCAGGTGGTTTGGGTAGATAAGCAATGGACAGAGTGGCTCGGGCAGTGTAAGAAATAGCCCCTCTGGGACAGAGCTATGGCAGCCCTGATAAAAGGTGAGAGGCTAGGAGTTTATACATCCCCAAGGGGCAACCAGAGGCTGTTCCACAAAATCAAGACACGTCTCGAAGTGTTTGCACGCAATGGGCACGGCGCAGTGTGCTACGGGGCTAATGGTGGCATCACACTGTACACAGAGAAAGCGCTAGCTGTCCCTTTAAAAGGGGAACACTTCTTGGCTTGGAGTCCACAGAATGTCTGGAGTCGTTCCAGGAATTTCCTATCCATCAGAGCTGGACTCGCTAGTCATTGCTGACTCTGGTCAGCGCTGCTGGTCCTCTGTGGGTCTAGAGCAGGCACATCCTATTAGCACTGCCACAGGCCTGTACTTCCCATAGAAAACATGCTGTAAAGTTGCACACACCCCTCAACAGGGGCCTGACTGATACATGGATAACATTACGAATGGCAAAGAGACAATGCCAGAAATAGCTCGACCAGCACTAGTGTTAAGGTTTATTTGTCACTGGCTGAAAGTTGAACATGTAAGAGAACAAGAACAAAATCCTGCATGACCCTCGTGTGTCTTAGAAGATATAAAGTTTTGTGCTTCGGTTGCTGGGAAAGAGATTTGAGTATACTGGTAGTTTTCAGGGCTCTGGACTGCATATAAAATGGTCACAAAAAGTTTGACAGTTTAATGTAAATTTGATTTAAAATGTAGTCTCTAGTAATGACAGTTTGGAAAAAGCCATTGTGAAGCAATTCTTTTGAATCTGTCAGTCAAAATAAATGTATTAACAAATCACAAAACGGTGACTGATTTCCCACTTAATACGAAGTCATTTGAAAATTATGTTCCATTATTAATGAACCAACGGCCATTACTTGTTGTAAAGAATATAAAAAATATATTCGTTAAAAAAAATTAATTATGTCATTGATTAGCATAGTGAGGTCCAATGATGGATTGGACGATATACTAAAACCATATAAACAAAATACACACACACTTACACTTAAATATATTATATTTAAATAAATATCTTAATATATATTTAAATAGGCAGTAATATCCTTACAAAAAAGAGTGACATTTATTTATGCCACAAATACAGTACAAATCTAAACAACCATCTTAGTCAAGTGATAAACACATGTTAATTCTGTGTACATAATGTTTGTAACATTATTTTTTTATAACTTGAGTTACTTATTTAGTTTTATACTATTTTGTGTGTGTACCATTTAAGATTCATGCTTTTGACCATAGCATTCTCATCTTCGATACACTCTTTTTAAATATCTTTGAATAAATGTTTCTTGCTGTTCTTGTTACAGTAGATATGATCAGGATATTCCTTTACTGATATTGTTGCACAGCAGTGATGCACCAGCATCCAGAGAATAACTATTAATCTTGCTCAAATCAGAGCTATTTTGAACCAGCAGAAGCAGGTCAATGCCATGAAAACATACAGTTTGAGATACTCGCATCCTCTACAGTTCCAGTTAATTATCTTCAATCAAACCCACTCCAAACCTGACAAGTTTTGAAAATATAAAACTGCAGAGCATGCAGATTTAACACAAGGTTAGTATTGTGTTAAAGAGGGCTATGTCATGTAGATATGTGTTTTGTACTCCCTATATATACAGTTTATTATGCTTTCATGAGTTTGGAACTGATTCTGCATTAGATGTTGTTAGATTACTACAATTAAAAATGTTTTTCAGACATACTACTCATGTTTCTTAGCTTTTTTCTTTCACAAAAGCCTTAAAGAAGACAGTTATTTCTTCATTAACCTAGTGAAAACTGCATTTGAAATGCATTGATTTCATACTAAGTATACAATACATTCACATATTTATTTTCTTCAAATGTCCTGCAATTGTGATTTTAGTATACTAAACTATTAAAGTCTGCTTTAAATGTGCGGAAGTAGTCCAACTAAAGTATACTGTATCTAATTAAGCTAAACTGGAACTACTGCAAGTATACTTAATGTACACTTTAAATATCTTGTTTTTAAAGATCAATGTTAATCAAAAATCATACAGTCCTCATCAGCAGTGACATTAAAACACATTTTAGGCTTAACATGGCTTGTGTATTTGTGCACTATTTGTTTGTACACTTCTTGTTTATGCTGACCCATGGGTACTGACGCATGTACCTAAAACACCCTGCATAATGGATCACACACATTTTCAGATCACTGTTTTCATGATCAAAAATTAGTGTGGGAAAATGTATACACCAGATGGGTTGACTTCCCATGGCCATTAAACTTTAATTGATATGGCTTTAATCCATTATAACACATTTCCTCATCAGAACTTGGCAGTTGTAATAATCCCTGCTGATATAATTTCAGCCAGATATTGCTGATCTTAATCAATTAGATTCTGTCATATTGTAATCAACCAGCAGCAGCATGTAAAGTAGCAAATGATTTGCATGTTTTTCAGATTGACAGTGTGCAAAGTCTGCTGCATTGCCCGAGCATTTTAGTTTGTGTGGGACGTGAGCCTTTCCACCCACTCCTGTTGGACAACTTCAGGAAGAACTCCTACGACAAACTTCCAAAGCTGAACACAAAGCAACGCTCGAGTGTCTGCAGTGATGAAAAGGGGACCAGGAAAAATGGTAGGTCACACTGCAAAAAAGTTCTTACTTTACAGTAAAAAAATTAACAAAAATCCTCAAAACTACATAAATTAGCTTGAAGCTAAAATTTGAAAATTCTAACCCATGTGTTCAAATTTAATTTTATTTTATAAAAGTATTTATTTATTTGTTTTACGAAATACACTTAAACTTATGCTTAAAACATTAAAAAGTATTTGCCATTGGAATAAGAAAAATAAACTTTACATTTATACCAAGACTTGATTTCTTATACAGCTTAAACAGGATGCTTATTTAATAGAAAACAAGTAAGAAAATCTATACAATTATTTGATTATTTTGTATATGTATTGTAAAAGTTGTTTACTTTGTTTACTTTCTTACTTCTAGTCAACTTTGGACTTGAAACTAAGAGAAGCGTCATCCATCCAAGGTGTGATTCAAGCAACAGATCAGCAAGACTGTCCGTCTCATCTGAAAAGTTGTTTCCCAATGGACTTAACTCTTTACCACCAGGGCACAGAGGTGCTTGTCCTCATCAATGTGAAAATACGATGGATGATGACATTGAAAAGCGAGTTCTGGTCAACAAAGACGGAAGCCTGTCAATGGAGATGAAAGTGCGCTTTCGACTATTACACAACGAGACATTGCACTGGTCCACGGAAGTGAAGAAGGCAAAGAGCACTTTTAACGAATCCCATATTGTCCATGATGATGCTCGTTCCCTCTCGCATGGCAGTGCTGAGAGCTGCTCAGAAGCCGATTCTCTCGCTGCTGGCGAAGCAGATGAGGCATACAGCACCAAACGTTACCAGCGACACTTTGAGGAGCCACATTGCCAGCACTGCTGTGCTCACTGTCAGAGATATGATATCTGGAAGAATCCTGTTCCTCCTGATCAAGGATCAGTAAGACACATCAGATCTTCAAGCTCAAGTGCGTCCTCGCGGAGAATAGTATGCAAAATGGCATCTACTGACAGCATACGCACAATGTCCAGTGAGGAGTACACAGAGCATGTAGTGGAAAAGGCAACTTGCATTCAACGGACCTTTGGGCAGCAGGGTGACTCCACAGTCGAACAATGTACCATCAACCATTGCCGCAGTCGAAGTGAAGTACGCTCAATGTCGCCTAAAACAAAGAGCACAAGTGTTGTAGAAGACAAGCCTGAGAACGCTCATGTATCTGAAAATGATGAGAACAGACCTGATGTCATATCTTCTAACCTCCCTAAAGATCAATTAAGTGTTCAGATTACTCAGCCAGTTGAGGAAGAGGAGAGGCCTGTATCTGTTGTGAGTTCTTCTTCTCAAATTTTAGCATTACTGAAGGAAGATCAAGATGATGAAGATATTGACCTTCCTATGAGTACCTCAGGAACATCTCATGGGCAACAGGAAGACGAGGAGAGCAAAGATGCAGAACCAAACCCATGTTCTACTACATCCTGTAAATCTCCTGCATCTCCGTCACATTTGTCACCAAGACCACCAAGCAAAGCTTCATCTTTAGGACAGTCTAAAAGATCCAGAAAGTTGGTCAGTCCAGAAGTAGATGATGAAGAGGGCAGGTCTGAAGCATCAGCGGCACATAAAGCATCATCCAGACTCAAATATTTGGTCACAAAGGACTTAGAATCTCCAGGGGATTCTGAATCAACTGATCAACTCGAAGACATTCAACACAGAACTGATGTGCAAGAGGAAGAAAAAGACGAAAGGGCACTAAGTGCGCTGTCAGCCAAATCAAAAACTTCTGTGAAGTCACTGTCTGAGTGTTCAGCCTCTTGTGAGAATGAAAATGACGCTGAGTTTACTGGAGCAAACAGTGAAATAACAGAGGAGCGATGCTCGAGTGCTATCTCCATAAAATCCAATATCTCTGGAAAATCGAATAAAACAAATGTTTCAGAGGTACTTGAAAAGGATGGAAGAGCACCCAGTGCCATGTCAGTAAAATCTCAGAAATCTGACAAATCACGAATAACCGACATCTCAGACATTGTGTCTGAGGAACAAATCTCTGAAGTAAGAACATCAAGTGTAATGTCTGTTAAATCAAATATATCCATAAGGTCAAAAGTATCAGATGTTGGCTTTTTTGAGCCGCTACAAGACAATGTTGAGGAGAGGGCCGTAAGCGCTGTGTCATCTAAATCTAATATTTCTGATACATCTAGTCAGTCTGAAGAGCCACACTCTGTGTCTGACTGGGTCATTAGAGGAAAGAATAGGAGAAAAAGCTTCAAGTATTAAATCTGGAACATCAAACAAGTCTGGAATCAAAGCGGTGACAAATGATGATCAAACATTGGAGAGGGCTCCCAGCTCCATTTCGGTAAAATCAAATATTTCTGCAAGATCTAAAATGTCAATTGAGCTGAGCGAACTTGAAGATGAAGACAGAGCCCCCAGAAGCATTTCTGTTCAATCAGATGTCTCGCATAAATCAAAGTCTGACATGTCAGAAGCAGCATCTTTCCAAGGAGATGAATCTTTAAATTCAGTGAAATTAAACACACCTGAAGCTGAAGCAGCTCTTCAAACAGAGCTACCAGGGGAGAGATCGCCAAGCTCTGTGTCTTCAAAATCAAATATCTCTTCAAGATCCAGAGCATCCAAAAATGTTGAGGCAGAACAAGATGAAGCACAGGAAAAAGAGGATGTTCAGGAAAGAGCATCAAGTGCTATTTCTGTAAAGTCTACTATATCTGCAAGATCAAGGAAATCTGAAACAACACCAAAATCAGGAGAAGAAATGAAGGAAAAAGCTCATAGTGTTATGTCAGTGAAATCAAATGCTTCCTTAAAATCAAATAAGTCTAAGATGGAAGAGGAGGAAATAGAAAACAGGGCCTCCAGTGCTTTGTCTGTTAATTCTGAAGTGTCCACATTGTCAAAAAAATCGAATCAGTCCGATGTAGAGCAAATGGAGAAAAGACCATCAAGTGCAAGATCAGCTAAATCAAATATTTCTGTGAGATCTAAAGGGTCCAAAATGTCAGAGGTGGCAGGAGATGATGCTCAATTATCTGCAGCAGCATTACATATCTCTGAAGCATCAAATGAATGCAGCACAGCACCTGAAGAACCCTGCATAGGCACAGAGAAGTCACCAGACAAAGAGAAAAGAGCACCAAGTGCATTGTCAACAAAATCCAATAAATCCAAAATATCTGATATGGCTGATGATGTTGTAGCTGGAGATGGAGATGATTTGAGATCTGCAAGTGCAATGTCCTCTAAATCAAATGTATCTGTGAAATCAGTGGTCTCAGAATTGGTCACAGAAGAGCCTTTAAAAGCACAGGGCCAAACAGAAGAACGGGCTCAGAGTGCATTATCAGCACAATCCAGTCGGTCAGGAGTGACTGTAAGTGAGGCAGTTGAAGTTGCAGAGGAACGGCCACTAAGTGCCATGTCATCTAAATCCAATGCTTCTGAAAGATCAAAGAAATCCAATAATTTAAAAGTGCTAACTGCTTTGCCTCAAGCAGGAGAACACCAAACAGAGGAACGAGCTCAGAGTGCATTGTCAGCTAGATCAAGTGTTTCAGCAATATCCAATAAGTCCAAAATGTTAGATGTTTTAACTGATGAGATTGTTGATGTGAAAGACCAAGAAGAGAGAGCTTCAAGTGCTTTGTCTGCAAAATCCAGCATTTCCGCAAAGTCGAAGAAGTCAAAAGCCTCTGCAACAGACGTCAAAGCTGATGATAAAGAGAAAGGAGACAGAGTAACAAGTGCTATGTCAGCAAGATCTGATATTTCTACCAAAACTAGTATCTCTGCAAAATCCAAAGCATCAAATGTTTCAGAAATACCACCAGAAGAGCCCGATGATGAAGAAAGTGAAGTAAAAGCACCAAGCATTACTAAATCCAGTATTTCAGTAAGATCTAATAAGTCAAAGCATTCAGGAATGGGTGTTGAAGAAGAGGTTCTGAACATAGAGAGACCTCCAAGTTCAATTTCAGTAATATCTGATGTCACACATGATGAAAATGAAATTACAAATGACGGTGAAATCCAAGAAAGGGCCCCCAGTGTTGCATCTGCAAAATCACGTTCCTCTGTAAGATCCAGAACATCAAATGTTTCTGGAATAATCATATATGAGCCAGATAAAGAAAAGGTAGAGAGGGCACCAAGTTCTAGGTCATTAAAATCTGATGCCTCTGGAAGATCTGATCCAAATTACCCTGTCAATAAAGAAAAGGAAGCAAGAACAGAAAGCGCTTTGTCCTCAATTTCTGCTAGATCAAAGAAGTCAGAAGATTCTGAAATAAATAGCAGTGTAGGGCAGAGAGCATCAAGTACAGCATCAGTTACATCTGCAAGATCTGCAAGATCTAAAAGGTCAAATATTTCAGAATTAGCTCCTAAAGAAATTGGAAACACAGATACTGGAGATGTCCGAACATCAAGTGCAATGTCTGCAAAATCTTGTTCATCTGAGAAATCAAAATGTTCAGAAAGAACAACAGAGGAAGATGAATCAGCAAGTAAAATGGTAGACAGAACAACCAGCTCGTTGTCTGTGAAGTCAAATCCATCCATAACATCTGATGCCACTGTTAAATCAAGTGCTGTGCCTACTAAATCAAATGCTTCTGCAAAATCCCTCCTCTCAGAAGCTGAAGAGCCTGACAGAAGATCAACAAGTGTGGCCTCTAATGCATCTGCACAAACTAAAATGTCTAAAGCAGGTGTGAACACAAAAGCAAGCCATTCACCAAGCAGATTGTCAGTTAAATCAAATGTTTCTACTAGGTCCAAGAAGTCTAAAGTTTCTGAGGGTGAGGACCGTACACACACAAACACTGAAGATACAGAATTAAACAGAGATGAGAGTCCGTTGTCTGATCACTCAAAAGTATCTCAAACAGAGAACTCAAATGAATGTATTTGTGGTGCAATAAACAAACCATCAAGTCCAGTGGCATCTTCTGAAAAAAACTTCGACCATGAAGAGATACCGACAAGTCCTCTGTCTAAAAAGTCAGCAAAGTCCGAAGTCAGTTCAGTTGGTTCTGCCTATGAAAGCGTTTTTACACCAACAAGCACCTCCGTTTCTATTGGGATTGTTGAAGATCATGAGGCTGATGATGTTGAGGAAATAGATGGAGGTGTTGTTTCAATTAACTCTGCTTCTTCACTTACTGAAATATGTGGTAAATCTGACCAGTGTTTATCAGAATCTCCAGTAGAAATCACAAATGAAGCCACACTGACACCAGAGGAAAGACCTAAAAGTTCTGCATCAGCCAAGTCAAATGTATCAGGTAAATCGAAATCCAAAAGCTCTCACTGTGGCTCTACATGTCCTACAGATACAATTCAGGAAAGAGATGATGTAGCAAGTAATAAATCCTCCAAAATAAAGTATGTAACGACTTTATCTGTAAGCAAACCATCAGCCAACAGTTCAATGCGGCAGAGCTCTCAAACCCGGGGAATTCGTCCATCTAGCAAAGCTTCCAATGTGTCTGTACACACTGAAATCAGAGGTCAAGAGAAAGCTGAAAGCCCAGATGTTACCCATAAATCTCAAAGTGTCTGTTCAAAATGCAGTTCTAAACAAAAGATAGAAACCATTTCACATGCTTCAAGTGCCTCAGCAATCACAGACTCTGAGAAATCCAAAACTAAAGAAAGAAGTGATGCAGAAATTACTGACAGACCAAAGAGCAATAAATCCAGTTCATCTTCTCGTTTGAAAGTAAATGGTCAAAAGAATGATGTTGAAGCTACAGTTGTTAATGAAAAAAGCAATAAATTAAAAACCAAGTCAACACAGAAAACTGAGGACAATGCACTCAAGTGTCATTCAGCGACTTCTGTTGCATCAGGAAACCAGCTAAGTCCTAACCCACCAAAGTCTCCTAAAAAATCCAAAAAACCTGTTATTCTACTTGGCAGCTCTAATGATAGCATGTTATCACAGAACGTTCCTGCTCCAAAACCAAAAGAAGAATATATTGACCATTTGAATGCAGCAGCAGAAAAACCTCAGTCTTGTAGATCAGATACAAATGTCAGTGAAATTAAAAGTGAAAAAAGTAGCAAATGTAGAAAAAGAATTGGAAGTGGCTCTTCTTGCCACAAGATGGATGGTGATATGTCTGAGCTGAGTCCTTCTTCCTTGCCAAATGCTTCTCCAACTGAAGTGGTGAATGAATGGCTGAAGAAAATCCCATCAGACACCACCTTGTGTGATTTGGGCGACGAATTCCATGACAATTATGATTCGATAGAGCCACTTTGCACATTACATTTGCCATCAGGAGATGATAATGATCATGGAAGTTTGCCGCCAAGTGATGTTACCAAGATTGAAACGCAAAATGAAATGGAAGATACTAAGGTGGCGAATACAGAAGGGGCTACTGACAAAAAATCTCCTGCATTGTCTGAGGGTGATCACTCTCAGAGAAGGGATGAACCAAAGATGTTTGATTCTTCGGTTCTAGTGATGAAAGTCTTGTTGAGCCCCAAACTCGACCGATGCAATAGCCTACCAGAGGTATCTTCTGTATATGGACGTAAGCTCAGTGCATCAGCGCAAGGTCTTCTGGATTGTTTGGCAAATCTTCAGTTGTTAGACTTTGGTCCTAGCGCTGAAGATGGTAAAAAGGAAAAATACCGGGAGCTCATGAGCATGCTCAAGTCTCTTTGGCTTTGTGACCCAAAAGACAGTGAGAAACCATCTGGGCAAAGAAACAAGTGTCTGGATGAGGAATTCAAAGCCAGGTCATCCTCAGGGGTAGATGTTAACAGTGGCTCAACAGGTTCAGGGAAAAGTAGTGTCAATGATGGCACCCAAGCACAAATCAACACAGAATGTGAAGTCCTGGAAACCCTAACAAAGGTACAGGAAGTTGATGAAACAGTAGAAGGGGAAGCTTCAGAAACGCCAGGATCAAAACAGGATTCAGCCACTCCAGATAGAGCAAATCAAGCTCAGTTAACCCCAGAGACAAAGGACACAGATGAAGGAAAGCTAAAAGATGATGTCCCAAGCTCTGAAGAGACAATCAGGAGTAATGATAGTCCAAGGGAACTCATTGAAACACCTCTTTCCTCAAACAAGAGTTCTGGGAATAATCCCAAAAAAGAGGACACTGAATCAGACCAACAAGAGGACACAAGTTCAGGCAGTGCTCCAAAACAACAAAGAGGTCAGCTATCAAAAAGGCTTTCTCAAGATCCAGATCCTATATGGGTTCTGAATTTATTGAACAAATTAGAAAAGCAATTTATGACACATTATGTTAACGCAATGGCTGAGTTCAAAGTCCGTTGGAATCTGGATGACAACGAGCAACTTGATGCAATGATATGCGAATTGCAAGATGAAGTTCGCAGACGGATACAGTCGAGTATAGACAGGGAGCTGAGGAAAATCCAAGGCAGAGCTGGAAAACCAAGACCACCAAAAGACACAATGTCACGTGAATCTACCATTCAAACAGAGCAAAGGCGAAGACGTCTGAAAGTGATGCGCGACCAATCAATTGATCCTCAACCTGCTATAAGTGACGATGATTACACAATGACAGGAACCGATTTCAGCGATCAGCGAAGTGATGATGAATATTGTCCTTGTGACACATGCTTGAAAAAGAAAATGGCATCCAAGCATGTGTTACCTGTGGAAATGCTTAATTCTGCCCCTATGATGATGGATTTTGATTTACGGAGAATTCTTCAGATGAAGAAATCGGCCCCAAACAATGAAAAGATTGAGGAGACTGCCAATGAACAAGCAAGTGAGATAGAAGTAGAAAATGCAGGGCTTGAGGCTGTCAAAGAGGAGGATGAGAAAGATGGGGCAGATAAAGAAATTCTTGCTTCCAGTGCTCAAGAAATTGAAGATGAAAAACAAGAATGTGAGGAGGATGAAGAAGACGACACACCCAGACATTTAAAGAAAGATGTGGATGAATTTGCACAAGATGAAGAGCAAGAAAAGCCTGAGACTGATTCTGAATTAATGACTGTCAAAGAAAGTACAAGCAGTTTTAAGATGAATGAATTAGATGAAGTTGTGGCAAATTATGACATTGGTGAATCTGATGATATAATGCAAATTGAAGCAGCAAAGGCGGAAGCATCTGAAGAACTCACTGAGGAAGAATCAGAACAGCAGGACAAGACAGCCAATGACGAAACTGCTGAAGATGGGAAAAACTCGGGAACAGAATCTGTTGAAGAGGGTGAGACCACTGCTGAAGCAGTAGCTGCTGGAGAGAATGAAATACCTGGTTGTGACACTGCAGAAGAAGGTGATACAGCTGAGGGTCAGACAGCAGATGGACAAATGGCTGAATATAAAACTTTAAGAGATGGTGAGGCAGCAGAAGATGAAACTGCAGAAGATGGACAAACTTCTGAAGATGTAACTGGAGAAGAATGTGAGACTGTTGATGATGACAATGCAAAAGAACATGAGATTGCTGAAAATGAAATTCTAGAAGATGGAAGATCTCCCGAATATGAAACTGGAGAAAAAGGTGAGTCGATTAAAGACGAGATTGGAGAAGGACATGAGACATCTGAAAATGAAACTGCAGAAGAGGGAAAAACTGCTGAAGATGAAACTGGAGAAGAAGGTGAGACCGTTATTGAAGACAATGCAGAAGAGCATGAAGCAGCTGAAAGTGAAACTGCAGAAGATGGACAAATAGCTGGAGATGAAACTGGAGAAGAAGGTGAGACCGTTAATGAAGAAACTGCAGAAGAGCATGAAGCAGCTGAAAGTGAAACTGCAGAAGATGGACAAATGGCTGGAGATGAAACTGGAGAAGAAGGTGAGAACGTTAATGAAGACACTGCAGAGGAGCATGAAACAGCTGAAAGTGAAACTGCAGAAGATGGGCAAGCTGCTGAAGATGAAACTGGAGAAGAAGTTGAGACAGTTAATGAAGAAACTGCAAAAGAGCATGAGACAGCTGAAAGTGAAACTGCAGAATATGGACAAACTACTGGAGATGAAACTGGAGAAGAAGGTGAGACAGTTATTGAAGACACTGCAGAAGTGGAGGAGACAGCTGAAAGTGAAACTGCAGAAGATGGACAAACTACTGGAGATGAAACTGGAGAAGAAGTTGAGACAGTTAATGAAGAAACTGCAAAAGAGCATGAGACAGCTGAAAGTGAAACTGCAGAATATGGACAAACTACTGGAGATGAAACTGGAGAAGAAGGTGAGACAGTTAATGAAGAAACTGCAAAAGAGCATGAGACAGCTGAAAGTGAAACTGCAGAAGATGGACAAACTACTGGAGATGAAACTGGAGAAGAGGGTGAGACAGTTAATAAAGACACTGTGGAAGTGGAGGAGACAGCTGAAAGTGAAACTGCAGAAGAGGGACAAACTGCTGAAGATGAAACTGGAGAAGAAGTTGAGACCGTTAATGAAGAAACTGCAGAAGCGCATGAGACAGCTGAAAGTGAAACTGCAGAAGATGGACAAACTACTGGAGATGAAACTGGAGAAGAAGGTGAGACCATTAATGATGATACTGCAGAAGTGCATGAAAGAGTTGAAAATGAAACTGTAGAAGAATGCCAAACTGAAGATGAAACTGGAGAAGAAGTTGAGACAATAAGCAACAACACTACAGAAGAGCACGAGACAGCTGAAAATGGAGAAACTGATGAAGATAAAACTGCAGAAGAAGGTGAGATGACTGAAGATAAAACTTTAGAAGATGGACAAACTGCTGGAACAGAAACTGTTGGAGAGGATGAAATAACTGAAGATGAAACTGCAGGGGAGGCTGAGGCATCAGCTGAAAATGCATCTATAGAAGGAGAAACTGAGAGCAATATAGGTGATGATGAAACTGCAGAAAAGAGTGATACAGCTGATAACAACACTGTAGAAGAGCATGAGATGGCTGAGAATGAATCTGTAGAAGACGGGCAAGCTGAAACTGCAAGAGAGAGTGATTCAGGTGAGGAGGATACCACAAAAGAGAGTGAAACAGCTGCGGATGAAATGGCAGAAAATGGCCAAACTGCTGAAGCAAGAGAGGGTGAGACAGATGATGATGAACCAGCAGAAGATGAGCAGAATGCTGAAGAGAGTGAGACAGTTGAAGAGAGGGATACTGCAGTGGGGACATCGGTTGAAGAAAGAGGAACTGATGAAAATGAAGACGATACAGATGATGCAGGAACTGCAGGAGGTTTGACAGCTGAGGAAAATGAGACTTCTGAAGTAGAAACAGCAAATGAGAAGACCACTGAAGATGAAACTGAGATGTCTGAAAAGGAAGCTACTGTTGAAGATAGCAACACGGCTGAAGACAAGAATGCTGTGGTAGAGTTGGCAGAGCAAACTCCTGTTCATGAGATGGACAAGGGTCAGTCAAATGATGAGGAAGACATAGAAACTGTCAGTTGTGAGGCATCAGAGGATAATGTTCTTTCTAACATTGAGGACACTGAGAGTCATGTCTTGACTAACCTTGAGGTAACTGAAGATGAAACACCCCTTAAGAACAATGGTGACATTGTTTTAGATAGTGTTGACGATAAAGGTGAAGAAAGTGGTAAAGAAGACGATGATGTGGAGGTAATTGCAAGCAAAACTGGTTATGTGGGCAACACTGGTGAATCAGCTGAAGCTGGTGATGAAGCTGAGGATGACACAGAGCCAGATGAAGGGGAGCATAATAGAAACACACTACCTTTACAGCCTCTGTTACAGCCAAAACCAAAAGATGACAAACCAAATGGGGCAGCTTCATTTAATATTTTGGTAACGCACAATTCAGAATTTGAAGATGGTGCCGATGCTGATGTAGAAGACTCAGAAACAGAAGAACACAACCAAGTCAGAGATTTGAGTTCTGAGTCAGAGACCAAGCCACAGAGGAAAACTGCCCATAAAACCTTCAAGATGCTCATTCACTCTCTGAACTTCCTCAAACTCTCAGCCGCTGGACTACCAAAGAGCAAGGAAGAGGATAATGAACATGAGGTTGAAGATGAAGAGATCCCAGAGGACGGCAGTGATGATGCAGAAGAGAGTTCCTGTGTGGAGAAAGAAGAGGTGGAACAGAATGGAAAGGAGAAGGCCAAACTCTCAGATATTACAGAGGACACATCAGAAGGTGATGATGACCAGACAAATGAGACTAGTGATGATTCAGAGGACCGTGACTGGGAATCGTCCGGAAATTCCTTGCAAAAGCAGATAACAAAGTCATCACTGGAATCTCAGCCAGGTTCCTTTGAGGAAGTTCAGGAGGAACAGGCAAAAAAGGTTTAAATCATCTGAAAGCCAACTGGTAGGATTCTACTTCAGCATAAAAGAAAAGAACCAAAGATGCTCTTTAGCTTGTAAAAATGTTTCCAGAGGGGTTATTTCTCTAGTATCCTTAGACCTTATAATAATTATACGTTTTTAATAGCCCTTTTAATTCTTTATTTTATTTACCAAAGAGTAACATATAATGCACTTTACTTATTATTCACTTATGATTCCATTATATATGCAGATTATATATGCAAAAGCACAGCATTACTGCTCGGGTACTGTAAAAAGGGAACTGCTGAAACTTGAACAGCACATTAAGCTCTTCTGACTTGATGGAAGGAAAACTGTTTAGAAATTTAGTATATTTATGTCAGAACAACATATTTAATAGCAGTTATTTATATAATTCACTCAGTTGTAAGCCTTAGCCATTGGATGGACTGTTGACACTGGTTAATTATGTATTACTGAATCATACTGTATATGTATGTACTGATATAGAAATGTTCCACAGTGTAAATTAAGAATCACACATCATAGTGACATGTAATGGAAATCACGGGGCATAAACTGTGAGATTATGAGAATGAATGTATAAGAATCTAATTTACTTGTAGGTTGCTTGTGGGAAAGCACACCTTTAAAAACATTTTTTTGTTAACCCTGCTAAAACTGACTTAGTCAGAATATGTACACTAATGCTTACTTTTAAAGTAAATGCACGGAATGCGGATGTATATGATTGACATCACCAGAAATCACCAATATACAGCATATTGTGTATGATAAGGATTGAGGTGCACACATTAAGCCATGCCTTAGATGTTTTGCCACATAAAGGACTGTACATCTATTGGACTGTATTGTCTGTGTTTTGTTCACACAAAACTCTAATGTCAAATGATGCAGATTATACAAATGAGTTAACTACATTGCAGTTTCTTTTCTGCTGGTCAAGCGCTTAATGGTTAACTTAAATACAATAAATTCCTTGTTACTTGAATGTACTTATTTCCTGCCTGAAATAAATACTGTATATTCAAGGTTAAAAGGTTTATTTATTTATTTATTGTTAGTTGCCAAGCAGAAAGGTTTAGTTCTAAAAAAAGAAAATGTTCCGGTTTTAAAAGAAGGCCCAAATCTCTGGGATGTACTGTACTTAGAATCCTTCCAGAGGGATGTTGCATAATTGAATTATGGGGTCATTGTTATTTAAGTTTGTCATTAGCAAGCATTAGCACTATAAGAATGACTCCCTGTAGATACTTTTGGCCTGAGCTGATGGTGAAATAGACTTTCATTGCTCTCTCTATGGTACTCTAATCTCTCTATAACTATTTTCACTTGTCTTCCAGTGAAATGCATATTCTATGACAGACACCTGCCACTCAATTACTCTTCATTAAATCAACTGTCTACTTCCATAACAAAAACCCTGTTGCTTTGGTCACGGTGCCTTTCAGAAGTTTTCAATAACAGGGAAATTATTTCAAGGGAGCTGACTTTGTCCCTGAACCTTCAATAGATCATACTATGACATTCATGACACAATAAAAAATACCCCCTGAAAATATTGAAGGTGAAAATCAGCAAACTATTAATAACCTGACCCACCTCATCCATCAAGCGCCTAGTTAAGAGTCAATTCCCAGCCAGTGAGACATCTGAAACAACCTGCATTTTGTTTTTGCTCTCCGACTTTGCTGTTTTTAACAGGCCGGCTGGTTTGCTGAACAGGGGCAGAGCCCTAGGATCCCACGACAAGTCCAATTACTCAAGTTAACACCACCCAAAATGACATCACCTGTCCAATCCATTAGTCTAATATGGATATTTGTAGACTAAATTGTGTGTATATTCAGGGACTTTTAATTACTGTCTCTTTCTGACAGGTAAGTGTGTGGCTGGTTATTTGAAACTGTCCTAAGAGACTTCATTCCCTGCCTTTGCTTGCTGGAGTCATAGGTATATACAGCCCCATTGGACAAGTCTGATGGATGGTCCTCTCTTGTTGAGTTTCCATCCTCTGCTTCCGGAGGGAACGTGACATAAATAATTGGTGTCACTCCCATCGACCGAGTGCCACACTCGGGGGCCCTTTCTAATCTCACAAGTTCAGACTATATCCTGGAGTGTCTTGCATCTCCTTACAGAGAGAGAGAGAGAGAGACGATGAGACCATTTGCATTTTAGCATCATATAAAACAGGAAGGAAGAACATAAATAATTGCCAGTATACAGACAATACAGAAGTTAGGTTATTGCTTAACTTTTAACTTTATTTTTAAAAGTACTGCGAAAACATGTAGAGCAACCAACATGCTGGAGGAAAAACATTAAACGGGAAATGATATCATAAAAACTCTCATGATGACCGTATTTGAAGGTCAGTAATACTCTAGAAATATTGGATAATTTGATCTTTGACAAGACAGGTTAAGGTTGTAAATTCATGGTGTAATTTAAATATATATATATATATATATATATATATATATATATATATATGTGTGTGTGTGTGTGTGTGTGTGTGTGTGTGTTTTTTCATTTTATTGAAAATGGAAAACATTTTTCAAGACCATATGAAACCAACAGAAGTACATTTGTGAACTAAATACTATTTGATCTTAAACTTCAATCATAGTTTTAAATACATAGTAGTTTTGCCTATGTGAAGAACATGATAACTATTAAATGCATCATAATCAAAGTGAAGAAAGTGATGACAAATGAAGAACATGGAGTTACTTTGAGATTATGAATCCTAATTTATTAAGATTCAGAACACATTCAGCCGCCCATTGCCTATGTGACAGATCAGATCATTAAATTTTTTTGGCTATTGCTGGCATTAAGAGGCTTTAGGGGCTTGAACTTGAGCTGATGTCCATGGCTGCCCAAACATGGCAGTAAATGTGGATAAATAAGACTTGCTGGAGGAAGCACCTGCTCCCTGACAGAGTTATTTCCATCCTCAATGCTGGGATATACAGACATCTATTCCGGAGGATAATACGAGGGGTTTTTCCCTGTTTTTCCCTGTTTACCTCTGAGTGGTATGCCTGCAGCCAGCTGCAAAGACCCGCTTAGAGCGACTCCACACTCTCAGACTTCCAGATGTTCCAGGAAAAACAAGTGTGCCAGCCTGTCGGTCAGGAGAAGAGTCATTTTAAGCGGTGTGCCAGGACTTCCTGCCTCACACACTACACAGGTGGATGACAGAGCACACTTGTCCTGTTCGGTATTTTTCTGAATCCCAAGCATGCAGAGCATTCAGACAGATTATTCACAAGAAATAAAATCAAAATCAGTTTTTATTATTATAGCGATTTTAGAATGTGTATATAATTTTTATATATATATATATATATATATATATATATATATATATAACATTTTAGATGATTTATACTTTATACACACACACACACACACACATATATGTAATGTTGTCAATATTTTCCTTTAAAAAAAGGGACTACTGTGTTTTTTCTGAACACTGAACTTCACCGGACAAAATACAGTGATAAATAAAATCAATAATATTTATAAAAATATTACATAACAAAATATTCAATCACTATTATCAAAAAAGGAAGTGACTCACCATAGAAAATCATAAAATAAAGCATAATATAATAATTTTAAAAGCAAAAATGTTGTTTATCTCTATTCTGTAAAGCTCATTTTACATATTGTCTAATTAAAAAAAAAAACATAAATATAAATATATTTATATTATTAATATAATATGAAACACTAATAATATGTGAAGTATCTTTCCCGTTAATTGCAGGTACATCAGCAGTAATTCTTGGGAACACAAACAGGACACAAGTAGCATGAGAATAAGCCAATCATTGATCATTGTATCAATCCTGGCATGTCTTTTTACTGTAGGATATGGCTCCAGTGCCAAGGACATGTCTTTTCAGACCACCAACTCCTGACAAAAACTGATTCCACAGAGGAAGTACCATGTATAAAGCAGTCCTGGAAGCCAGGGCTAAACAACAGGCCCTTGAGAGCATTGTTTCGTTTTACTGCTATTGTAGCCGATGTGTCCATGGTCTCATTTAATAAAGGACGAATAAATGAGTGAGTCCCTGTCCGGCTCGATGTGTGAGAGGGGCAGAGGAGTTTTCCCACACGGTGAGAGGAAGAGATTAAATGTTCTCACAGCAGGCTGCTTTCCCCCTTCCACTGAGGAAGCACCCTACAAGGCTGTGAATAGGGGCTTCTCTCTCTCTCTTTTGTCCTCAGGTGCTGCTTGATTGGCACAGTTAGGACTGGGTGCACGCAAACAGTATGAGAGAGCAGGCTCTCATCTACTATAGGCCTGCAGTACCTGTTGTTCAATGCACAAGAGTTCACAGTCTAGATGCACAGTTACTAGCCATTTTGACCTGGCTATTTACTACTGTTTCACATCAATATCATAGAAGAACAATTGTGGCTCCCCAAATAATTTTTCATAGAAAATTTCTTAAAAGAAGTGTGGTTTCCTTAGAGCAATGAATATTTAAATAATTTGAAGTCTCTAGAACCTTCATTTTTATGAGCATATGTTTATTTTTGAAAGTCAAAGTCTTGCAGACTTTTTTTTAAAAAATATATATATATATTTCTTTTAATGCTGTCAAAATGATTCATTGCGATTAATTGCATCCAAAATAAAGGTCTGAGTTTACATAATATATGTGTATGTGGGCTGTGTATATTTATATGTATATGTAAATACACACTGTATACTCAATTTGGATAAAAGCGTCTGCAAAAATGAATACATGTAAAAGCTAATTTATTCAGACAAAATGCCTATTAAGCTTTTCATCCATAATTTCATTAAAAAAAAAATTAACCCAGAAAAATATCAATGCATTGATTTTGGCAACAAATTTTGTAATTGAAAAAAAATGTATTATTTAAAATATATTCATTATTATTATTATTATAAAAATAAAATATAGTCATTTTGTATAAAAGTATTGCCAATCATATAGCATTGACTATTGTCAGATTGTATGTCAGTGTGTTTTATTTAATTAGTTTACTTAAATCACTTTTATAAACAATAAATAACCCTAAGAAATATTCAGCAGAGTGTAAGTATGACAGCTGGACCCTGTTTGGCATATACTGTATACTGTATGTTCACACACACCAAACACAATAAGACGGCGGAGCAGGAATTTTGCAGGGTTAGCACATTGTCGTGAATATGGGCAGGGCACACAGGTTCTCTCGAGCCACAATCTCTCTCTCTGCTTCTTGGTTTCCACTGTTATTCAGGTTATACTGCTGGACAGGATGCAGCGTCTGGGGACCTGGGTTGTGGGGACGCAGTATCCGCAATCTCTGGGAAAACCAGAGTGGGAGAAAGATGAATGTGTTACCAGGACACCTTCAACAAACTCCCATCACACACCTGCACTGCATGTCAGAGGGGCTACATCACATACACAGGTGGTCCACAAAAAGCTGGCCTGACGGTGACGCTGATACTCTCCATTTATGTGCAATCAAAAAGTGATTCAGAAAGGAAAACAGGAACTGACAGGAAACAACTTTGAAGTGATTTAAAGTGAATGGTCTTTCCTTGATATAATTGTTTATGTAGTTCTCGTATTAATATGATAAATGTCTTCCTGATTATACAGTATGGGAAAAACAGAATTCACTTAGGATAAAATGTTTAATCAACAATCTATTGTTTGGTGTTTATAGTTTGTTTCCTTTGTTTCTCAGAATTCTTCAAATGATCAAGTGGAATGATGTCATCTTCAGTCTCATATAGGCATTGTCATAATACAAAGAATTTCACACCAGGTCGAATATAATGTATACATTTTCTTTAACACAAGCTAAAAATTGTTTAAAATCAGTTTTCTAGTAGAATCATAATTAAGATAATAGCATATGTAAAGTCAGATAAAACAAAAGATTTTAGATGGAATAACATTTTTCATTATGAAAATGAAACAGAAAACAATTAATGTTAAACCATAAACATATTATTTATAATAATAATAATAATAATAATAATAATAATAATAATAATAATAATAATACATTAATGTAGCACGTAGATATTCGAGCAGATAATATTTATAACACGATGCTTGTATTCAGCTACCATGAATAGATGAAAATAATAAAAAAAGAAAGATATATATTTAAAAAACTGCAAAATTAAAGTTAGAATAATTAAAACATCTTTATTGACTGAGGTCTCTGGGAACACTCATTTTCCAGCGTAAAATCGGATACAATATGCTTAAGTCATTTAAACTGCTTCAATAATAGGCTTTGCTGCTCTCTAGTGGACGTTCAGAAATCGGCACACTTTTGCACGTGTCAGTAAACAAGTCCATGTTTCCGCTTTTCATTAGAGGTGCAATCATAGACAGTAAAAGAAAGGTGCAATGTATGTGACAGAGTGAGCTGCTAAAGGACAGTAAAAATGCTCTTACACTGCAGAAGCAACCATAAAATTCATTTAGCCTACAGAAAAATGACTTGTTGTAGAAAATATATAGGCTACTGTATGTAAGAGGCCTACTCAATATAAAATATTTTAAAGTTTAAATATATGCAATATTTAAACCGACTTGCCCACTTTATCACCGGGCTTGGCTCTGGAAGTAGTTTCCATTCACCAAACTAAAATCCTCCAGTTCTAAACCAGTTTTCGGACCGTGAGGAGGAGGTGTTTTAAGGGGGCGCTGGAAACACATTACTTCTCAAATCACGCTTGTTTTCACACATACAGTCGGTGACTGACTGTAAACAAACACTCTCGTTAGATTTAAATCTTGTCTGTTGTTGTTGTTGTTTTTTTTCACGCAAATCAATGGGCTATTTTATTTTTCATTTCATAATTTTATTGTAGTTCGACTTCAAGGAAATCAATAAGAATTTTTCTAATGGCCATGGTTCCTGTTTATAACTACTGTGCCAACATTTTTCACTGGCCCAGTATAACATTTTTATTTATTTATATATTTAATTATTATTTAAAGTAGCAGTAAGACATGTAAATTGAACAGCTAATGTAATTTTATTATATTAATTTTTTCAGCCAGATTATGGGAACTTTTTTTATACAAAATATGATTTCTTAATGAAAGCTTTGCTATTTTATTTTATATTTTATATTTAAATAATCTATACAGTCATAGCAGATGAGGAGAAAACACAACATGACATTTCTATTCTACAAAATATATAAAGTATTTTATTACATTTAAGAATTTTTACTGTGTTACAGTGATTTCTCAGAGGGAAGATTGTGCTGAGCTACTTGAGACTGTTCAAGATGTCTCACTTCAAGGTCAGTATCACAGTTCATACTGCTTCATTATTATTTATCATATTTTTTACACACATCATTTACATTCATACAGTTAACTTCTAATTTCCATGGTGACATTTGCTGTACACTGCAAAAGTTAGTAAGTTGTTCCAAAAGTAGGCATCTTAATTATGCCGCCTCCTAAATATATTGTAAATCATGAATCATTTAAGTTAATTTGATATTTGGTATTAAGAGGAGGAACATACTCATTCTAGAAAAAAAATTTATTGGACAAAAATCTGTGTAGAACAGAAAGATTAAGAATCTGCTTGATGTGGATTATGTTAACATTCATGAGAACATGACAGTATGAGACCATAACGTAAGGATAATTTTTCTGAAATTGAGATTTATACATTATCTGAAAGTTGAATAAATAGGCTTTCCATAATTTATAGTTTGTTAGGATAGGACACTATTTGGCCAAGATACAACAATGAGAAAATCTGGAAGCTCGGGGTGCAAAATTATTTGTTGTTGAGAAAATTGCCCTTAAGTTGCCCAAATGAAGTTGTTAGTAAAGTTTTGATATGTTTACAGTAGGACATTTACAAAATATCCTCATTTAAAATGATTTTTGGCATAAAAATAAAACTTTTGACACATACAATGTATTGTTGGCTATTTCTACAAATATACCAGTGCTACTTATGACTGGTTTTGTGGTCCAGGGTCAAATATAGACGTGCTAAAATCTAAACTGTTATTTTCAGTGTAACTGGATCTTTAAGATGTAACAGGACCTTGACTACAAACACACTAATGGCCTGTAATATAACACTTTCAATCTGAACTTTACAGCTGCAGAGTAAATGCAGCTTAACTGAAGTTCAACGGAAGAAAACCACAGCGCCTATAAAGGGAAACATGTCTATTTGGCTAGTCAACAACATCCTGTGACAAAGTTGCTGCTGTGAGCTAAATCGTATGTAGCTTTTAAGTACTTCACTCTTCTCATATGCTCATACAACATGGGAAGTTTTGGAGAATTTAGTTCTATGTATATTTCTTTGAGATATGCCCGTAAGACAGCACAACTTCCCAAATTCATTGAAACGATTTTAAAAGAATGTTTTGTTTCTTGAAGCACATTTAAACATCGTTATTTCAGTGTTTCCAAGAAAAATTACCAGGCTTCCTTGTTGACGGACAGCATAGAGTAAAAATAAACATTCAAAGCTGTCAAACCATTACTAAGAATGAGGATGTTCAAATATGAAGTTGTCTACAGTTTCAGTGTCTGACATCACATGCTCATCAAATGCGTGCTTTACTTAAGGCATTTGCACAGTTTTTGAATTAAGCTCTGACAGAGGAAAGAGAGGGAGGGGTATGCTAAATAAACATCTCTATTTATCTCTTTCAACTAATGCGGTCTCTCAGGGCATATACCAGGCCTCACATGCAGATTGGGTGTGTGCCTGCAGTAGATGGGCTGCCTGTGTATCTTCATATGTGTGTGTAAGAGAAAAAATACTTTCGTGATTTAGTTCATAAATTAAGTACCTGAATTTTGATTATTAAATATATTTAAGCATGCTTAAAGGACACACAAAATGTAAGTACATATTTATTTGACTTTAAATTGATATTTTGTATGTACAGTAGTAGACATTCCTGTGATATATAATGGTAACATTTTGTAGTTTTACTTACTTCATCGGTAGCATTTTTTCAAAACTATAAAATAAAATAAATAAAATAAAAAAATATATATTTTGACTTTCAAGTAGTAGTCTGCATTTAATGATATTTATGATTATGCTTATATAGAGTCTGAATGGAAACTGTTATTTAAAAACTCATCACAAATTATCACCTTAGCTGAAAATGTGTTGAAAATGTTTCTTTCGTTTAGTTCAGTTTGACAAGCTGTTAAAATGATAAACACCTAAAAATCCCATCTTTTTGTCTTTTGCACTAGTTAATATTTCCATCCAATGGAATCTGTTTTCATAAGGGTGAGCACTTTTTAATAAATACTTTAATATTTGTGTTTTATTTTTGTTTGTGTGATAGGATTGCGTTTGTCAGTGATTGTCCAACTATACTAATGGAATCATACTTATTAAGTTTTTTAAAGTGTAAACCACCAAACTGTGTTAAAATCATGATCATGTTTGGCTCATGTGGGTGAGTTTAAAAATGTTTTTATTCAGCACCCAATATGATGCCTTTCTGGACCTTTCTGGGTTTCTTCTGGACTGTTACTGGACTCCGAGCAGAGAACTGGGGAGACTGACAGCCGTGAATATAGGTGTGATTACAAGGAAGCAATAGAATTGATTTGATAACATATAAGTAAATGAACACTGATTAAATGTGTTTTTTTTAGGATGGGTTGTGCTTGTAGTGACGAGAAACATCGCAAAGACTCTAAAGGGCATGAACATAATAATTCATCAAACTCTAACAACTTTCATGTAAGTATTGCTGATTTTAGTGTTTTTAATGACCAGCTGAATTCTACTGAGAACATATATATATATATATATATATATATATATATATATATATATATATATATATATATATATATATATATATATATATATATATATATATATATTATTTTTTATTTTTATTTATTTTTTATTTTTTATTTTACTGAGCTTCACAGTGACAAACAAGACTATTTCCAGTTTATTTTTTTTAAATATTACCACACTATTATATATAGTATATTATTGCAAATGAATACATTTCTATTACATGTAAGTTTTTTAGAAATCATTAATGAATATGAAAATGAAATCTTTTATTTACAGTTGTCAAGAGATCACAGGAAGCAGAGCAACAGTCTAGGTAATACGTTTTTATATTCGGGAAAGCGTTTTTCTTTCAAAAACCATTTTGAATACATTATATTAATAATGTTGCTGGGTGCAGATCTTGTGTTCTTATTAAAAATTAGAAAATAAAAGGCCAGAAACTGTCATGGCATGTTATTGTTCACATGTAATGCACCAGAATGCAATGTTTTTCCAATATTTGAATTGCATATTTTAACTTTCTTTTCAGATGAAGATATAGTCATTGCTCAATTTGACTTCCAGCCTGTTAGTGATAATGATCTACAGTTCAAAAAAGGAGACAGACTTAAGATTATTAAAGAGTGAGTAAAAAATACCGCTACTTTTTTTGGTAATACGAGTATAAAATTAAAATACAGCAAAGACTTCCAGCAATTTATATATTAGAGAGGATCTCCACTTGTAAATGTTTACAATTAATCATAATTGGTAAGTACTTTGTTAACCTAATAAAGTGTGTATAACACAGTAGGCATAGTTTTGGGCTAATAAACTTCTAATTAAGATATCAACCCATTTTACCTTTTTGCTTTTGTTATTCCAGGTGAATAATTTTTATATTGTGTACTGTTTAAATTTGCTACATGCGAATGTCAACTAAAATAACCACACACAAATAACACATAAAAAAAGATTAAAGAGCCAAATGATAACAGTGACTAACTTGTCCCATGTTTTTCTCAGGACTGGTGAATGGTGGTTGGCGAAGTCCTTGGTCACTGGTTGTGAGGGATATATTCCGTCTACATATGTGGCAAGAGCACAGACGATGGAGGTGGAGAGGTACAGTAGTAACAAATATTACCAGTATATGGATATGTTTCAGCAGTAGCGCATGGACAAGAGTGTGGTTCGTTGTTCTGAATATTAGCACTTGCCATATTTCAGCCAATGCACTGAATTAATGTCATGCTTAATTACATCAATACTCTTACACTCGGACCTAACAGATTTATAATTTGTAAACTTAATCTTTGTAAAAGATTGATATTATAAAGGGTCTGTTTTCTGTTCCAGATGGTTTTTAAAGGACATGAGTCGGAGAGACACAGAGCGTCTTCTGCTGGCACCGGGAAACAAACCTGGAGCATTTCTTGTGAGAGAAAGTGAAACAACCAAAGGTCAGATGCCAGTAACATTAATTCCCCTTTGTTTTCATGTGATCATTGAATGGCTGCTCAAGCAGTACACGTCTTGAGGCCCAAAAGCACAAAAGTGCACAACATTTCAAAGAGTTCCATTGCAACAGTAATAATAATAATAAACTTTATTTTATATAACGCCTTTAAGTAGTATCTCAAAGCACTTTACATAAAAAATATGAAATTAAAAGATACACATAACAGTGCAGGCAGTGTAAACCTAAGCAAACAATAAAATAAAACTTAACTTTGCAGCCACAGAGGAAGTCAACACGGGACGTAATTTGGCAATGTTTCTGAGATGAAAAAATGATGCTTTGACTGTGTTACGAATATAATGGTCAAATGTTAAATTGGTGTCAAATATCACCCCCAGATTTTTTAGTGTAGTTTGGAATTGTAAAGCAGAGCCATCCACACTTAAGGTTATGGCCTCTGCTTTACGTAACTGATGAGGTGAACCAATAAGCATCACTTGAAAAAATTTTAATCTCAGTAAAATATTGAGAAAGAAGAGACTGAATGCATATAGATCTTGGCATAAAAGTGAAAGTTAAGACCAAGTGTTCTTAAAAGTTGGCCAAATGGAAAAATGTAAATACTAAAAAGTAAAGGGCCCAAAACTGATCCCTGGGGAACACCAGACTACACCACACCAACCTCAGACTTGCAATCACCCATCACAACAAACTTTAATGCAGAATCAGAATCAACTCCAAAGATAGTCTTTAAAAGGGGGATTAAAATGGAGTGATCTATAGTGTCAAAAGCAGCACTAAGATCAAGAAGAATCAGTATAGATAAATCAGAAATTCTAGATAAACCAGAACCAGAAGCCATTAACAAGTCATTAGTGACCTTAACTAACGCTGTTTCAGTGCTGTGGAGTTTACAAAATCCAGACTGAAGTGGCTCAAAAAGATCATTAGAGGAAAGATGATAAAGCAATTGAGAAGCCACTGTTTGTTCTAAAATTTTGGTGAGGAATGGAAGATTATGGGATGAAAATTATTCAGATTATCAAAGTCCATGTTGTTCGTTTTTTGTTCAGGGGTGACAGCAGGAATTTTAAGTGCTGCTGGCACAACATCGGTGCACAGAGAGTTATTAATAATTCTCAAAACAACAGGAGAGAGTGAATAAAAACATGATTTAAACAGACAAGATGGTATCAGACCAACTCTGGAAGTTGAGGCTTTCAGTTTTTAAACCATATTACATCGAGACTGGGAGAATAGCAAGTTAAATAGCAAAGTTAAAGAGAGAGATACCAGAAAATGCAGAAATATTTAAGAAGGAGGCAGCAGAAGTATGAGTGGTAACTACGTGGTTACATATATTATCAATTTTGGTGCTAAAAAAATCCAAAAACATATTGCAAAGGTGAGTTGAAGCAGGAACATTAGAGAGGCTGTGATTTTTAAGCAGCTTGTACTGTGTATCACTACATTATCCAGACACAGCAAGAATTATAACATTAGTTCAGTTTCTACCACAAAGAGAAGGAAATACTAAAGAAATGACTTAAATTAGTCAGTATAATACACCATCACAATATTTTCAGTTCTTCTGATCTTTTTTTTTATTTTTTATCTCAGGCCAGCCAAGCTAAATTAACATTTAAGGGAGCACTGGGCCCACAGCCTCAAAACTTTGTTACTTTTATTTGATTTTGATCAAATCTGTCGCTGATAAAGTGTGCGTAAGTTTCCAGAATCTGCAGCTCTTTTTCAAGTTCACATCACGCAGAGAGCCCGAAAGAGCAAATAAATGTCAACCCATGCACTGAGATCTGTGCTTTGCTTTGAGGGGAGATATTAATAGCCTTTTTATTTTATTTATCTACTTGCAGAGCAATGGAAAATGCAGAAACTCTACTTCACTGGAAATTTCTCAGTAACTGAGGTTACTGAGTGTATAATTTGACCAAATGCATGGCCTTAGATATTTGTTCTGGAAAATAAGACAAAAACAGTTTGTGTTTAAAATGCAGTGTTAAATCACTAAATAAATTGAAAATATCTGTTTACTGTTTAGCAAATTACATTCTATAAGCAATGTCAGCCATTTCTTTAAAGACAAGCAAACCTGATGTGAGAAATCCTTGACATACAAAATGATTCAGAGATTCTAAGAGCCGTCTTAAAGGTATTGAATGCTTCCCTGATTACGTTGATCTTTTTACAGAGTCTGGGCCGACAAGTATTGGTTCTCATATTGTTAGGCCACATATTTCTGTGATACCTGTCAGATGACATTTAATGTGCGCTATTTCAAAAACCTTTACAGAACTGGGCTGGTTGTGATTCTGTTCTTCATAAAAATGAGAAGAGCCTACTGATCAGCCATGTTACTGAACAGCTGTTTGTGATCCTCTGCAGGTGCTTTCTCTCTGTCTATAAGAGACTCCACCCCAGAGCATGGTGATGTTGTCAAGCATTATAAGATCCGAGGCCTTGATAACGGTGGTTTCTACATCTCTCCCTCCACAACCTTTTCTTCTCTTCAGGAACTAGTCAAATATTACTCCAGTAAGTAGTCAGAGCTAAGACTGTTGCTGTATCTAGGACCTCTTCTGTTTCTTCCACTGTATGCTTTCTGTGGTCGTAGCAGTGAGAACATGACAAACAGTTGCTTTAACCACCAGATAAATAGGTCAGCTTTAGTCTTAGTTCGTACTCCACATTCTTGCCCCATTTTGGTTTGTTGTGTCTTTTTATAGAACTGTTTACAAGTAGCAAAAACCCTTTTCTACGTTTTGGTTTGAGCACATCTTGTGTTTTTCTCCAGACAGAATCAAAACCAAGTAAACATGGTTTCAGTTCAGACAGATTGGTAGATGCTAGTCTTGATTAATTAGAAATTGCTCCTACATTTGTGACATAATCAGCACTCAACCTTCTTGCTGTTCTCTCAAACTCTTTTATTGCACATAAAGGGACCGCAGATGGTTTATGTCAGAAGCTTGGAAGTCCGTGTAAAACCGCTGCCCCTCAGAGACCCTGGGCTCAAGATGAGTGGGAGATTCCCAGAGAGACTCTGAAAATGGTGAAAAAACTGGGTGCCGGTCAGTTTGGAGAAGTGTGGATGGGTAAGAAGCAGAAGAAAGTTCAGTTGCGCAATGTTGCCTTTGTAACAAATCTTTATTCTTCCTTTTCTGCCTCAATGGTTGGTTGACGCATATTTTTGCTCTGGACAATTTGAGTTAAGTTTATAAGAGAGTCTTCTTAATTTTGTGTAGTATGTATTCAGATTCATTATCTTGATTTAAATGCTACAAAACCTACAGTAGTCTACAGAGTAAATTTTATAAACAATAATTAAAATGGAAGATTTTCATTCTTGAGATGAATACTATAGTAATACTATAAAATGTCATTTATTTTCATTGAAGCAGTGTTGCCTTGATATAACATGCATAAAATTATTTTACAAAATGTAATTAAAACATTTTATTCAGAGGCTTAATTCAATCAGAGATTTAATTAATATAAAAATGAGGTAATGACCAGTTCTTACTATTAATTAGTTGCTTATTAGCATGTATATTATTAACATATTTGCTTTTTATTAGTACTTAAAAAGCCAAATATCTGCATGACCATGTTCTACGTCCTTAATACTGCCCAACTTAGGAGTTTATTGAGGCAAAAGTCATAGTTAATTGTTTGGTAATTGGGAGAATTGGACCTTAAAATAAAATGTGACTGAAAGTCAATATGTCTTTGTATTCATCTCACTTCAGAATACACTTCTTTTATACTGGCCCTGAAGTTGTTTGTTCAAGGGTGTGTCAGTGTTTTGTGTGGTTTTGTGTGGTATTGTCACATTTTAGCCACATGAATGATAATTTCACTGAAAGTCAAAGAGGTTTTTACTTTGGCCACCATGGTCAATATTAATCGGAAGCTGCAAAAACCTCTAATCCATATTCCCCCACTATACAGTGTGCGTTCTTGCAGATCTTAACAACTTGTTCTTTTAAAATTCTTTTAACATACATATACATTTACTTGAGAAGCAGAATGGCTTAATATTTGTTTTCATACTGTATAATTAGCTGTTGTTGTTTTTATACAGTATTATATAGTTTTATTTTTATACATTTGATTTTTTTAATGATTTTATTTGTTTTATATAACTAGGTATATGCTTAAAGCAAGAACAGACAGTAAATATACCCTGTTTAAAATATATATATATATATATATATATATATATATATATATATATATATATATATATATATATATATAAAAGAGCTTATTACACTTGATTTTTACAGCATACCTGATCATAAATAACTGATTCTAGGCCCTTTCTTTACAATCTAACCATGAGGCTAAAGTTATATGTGTCCTAAAAATGTTATTCATTGAGCTGCCAAAAGTTGATGAAATTGCATGTGCCTGTGGCTCTTGTTTGTAGGGTACTACAAAAACTCCCAGAAAGTTGCCATCAAGACTTTAAAGGAAGGCACCATGGAGCCAGAGGCTTTCCTTCAGGAGGCTAATCTGATGAAGAAGCTCCAGCACGAGAGACTGGTCAAACTGCACGCTGTAGTCACCAAAGAACCCATATATATTGTCACAGAATACATGGCTAATGGTTGGTATTACCAGAACATTATTAGAGTCCTAAACCATATGTAATTCAAATGATGACATAACTTGTCCAAACTTTAAAATTGTTCTTTTCCTATTCAAGGAAGCTTATTAGACTTTCTGAAGACGGAAGATGGCCACCAATTAAAACTTCCCAAGCTGATTGATATGGCTGCACAAGTAAGAATAATTCAATTTGTCAGGATTTCTCTTGATTGTCTTCTTAGTAGCAATTAATTATTTCTCTGGTGCTGCAGATTTGAATCTTTATGGAACATGATACATTTAAATGCACTGCATGGAAACCTGCACATTAATTAGTTAATTCATGCAACCCCTGTACATCATTTTCAACTTCTGTAACTATTTTTAGAATTGTTATGCACCAGATACTGTCAGGGATATGTAGAGGAAATGGTCTCTGGTCTTGTAAGCTCATGGCCTGCACATTTTTAGATCTGAACTCTTCTAGAAACACCACCACAAATTTAGATTAATATCTTCCGGCAGGATATTACGTACTTTTTTCCATCGACCTGAAGCCCCTAACAAGCCCCAGACTCTGTTCTTGCTCTCTGTGAAACTTCCTGTTAGAGCCCACTATGTTGCTGCTAACTTACGTGTCTGCCTTGTTCTTGCCATCAAACAATATCCTTTGATGCTTTTTGTAGCGATTTTAAATAATGTCACTGACAAACAAAATTTTAAGTTAATTTTTTTTTTGAGAAACTGCATTTTAAAAATTACCAAGTATTCCACATATTGCCTATATTATTACATTCAGTTTAATTTCTCTCTGTGTAACAGATTGCAGAGGGAATGGCTTTCATAGAAAGGAAAAATTACATTCACAGAGACCTGCGTGCGGCTAATATTCTAGTCTCTGAGACCCTGCACTGTAAAATAGCAGACTTTGGCCTTGCCAGGATCATAGAATCTGAATACACTGCACAAGAAGGTGAGTACACCAGTTTATTCCCACAGTGCAGTGTTTTTTCCACTGCCACAGATTCATTGGCACCAGTCAATGCTGACATTTGATTTCTAATGTGATGATCTGACATATTTGACCTTTAAGGTTGGGTATGAGCTACTGATATTGAACAGCTTCTTTCCATGGTGACATTTCCGTGTTGTCTGATTTTACCACATGAAGGCAGATTTTTCATTACTTTAGGCTTTATTTATAGTATTTCTTTCATTACTTTAGGCTTTATTTATAGTATTTCTGGATCATTAATAAACTTTTGCAAAATACAAATTTTCCATGCTTGCACATTGCTTTTTCCAAAATCCCATTTATCACCTTTTATCACATCTTTTTTTACCAATCAGGTGCAAAGTTCCCTATTAAATGGACGGCCCCTGAGGCCATCAACTTCGGTACTTTCACCATCAAGTCAGACGTGTGGTCCTTTGGAGTTCTTTTGACAGAGATTGTCACGTACGGCAGAGTGCCGTATCCAGGTAATGGGCTTTTCTCTCTTGGGTTTCGTATTCCATTCAGAACAGTGTAGGATAGATGTATAGATCTTTAAAAACCTGGCTGGGCTTTATTACATTTCAGGCATGACGAATCCAGAGGTGATCCGTAATCTTGACAGGGATTACAGGATGCCGTGTCCAGATGGATGTCCAGAGGAGCTTTATGACATCATGCTGAAGTGCTGGAGGGATAGGCCAGAGGACAGGCCCACCTTTGACCACCTGCAGGACATACTCAATGACTTTTTCATTGCTACAGAGGGCCAGTACGAGATGCAACCATGACCTCAATGCAGAACCAATAGATGAACTGAAAAGGGGATGCACGAAAACATATGGAATGATAGGATGGACTAAACTCCAGATCAAAATATGGATTATGGGGAATATACTAAAGCAACAATAATGAATCCCTGTATATCAGTAAAACATTTTTTTTTACATTTACTGTATGCCAGCTTTGTCAAGATTTTTTTCTTAGATTTGTTTTATCTTGTGGGCTTCTTAGGGTATTTCATTATTTTTTTAAAGGTGAGTGTGCACTTTTTTCCGATAAGTTACTTTCTTCTATCACCGCTGTAAGTATGCAGACAAATGTAAATATGACGTTTGTTTGATTCCCCTGAAAGACTGTGGCTCTGTTTGTTTGAGCATTTGACCAGCCCAGCCTAAACAATGGTACGAGATTGGGGCGGAGCTATCATTTTATCCAACCAATTGGAAGACTGGGGGAGTGTTTTACCAGTCATTATTTATGCAGTTAATTTTGATTATTTTATTCACAGAAATTAAACACTTTAACTCTCTGATAAATCGGTTTTTAACAGTGAGTAAACAAAATCCTCTTATATTTCAGTTGGAAATTTAAAAGCATGCACAGATATTAAACATTATTTCTGCACATACCTATGAATCATTTGAACTCTGAAATAATTTGAATGTGTTTAAATGAGCTGACTACATGAGCAGTGAAGTTTCATGTAGGAAACCATAAAATGATCAGTCATTACAGGACACTTACAGGGCTTCCTCTTGAGATAACAGACCGTGAATGTTCTGCTCACCATGAATAGATTAAATAGTTAGATAACAGTCAAGGAATTTGTGATTATTCACTACTATTTAAAAGTTTGTGGTTGGTAAGATTTTTTTAATGTAAAAAAAAAAGAAAAATTCTATTCTCACCAAGGCTGCATTTACTTGATCAAATATTCAGTAAAAACAGTACTATCGGGAAGCAGTATTACAATTTCAAATAACAATTTCAACATATTTTTAAATATAATTAATTCAGATTATATAGTTTATATTAAAGGGTATGTACAAAAACATGTAGGTCAAAAGGATGGACAAATATACCCATTGCCAAAATCATGAATGAAACATGAATCAAGTTTTTCTGCTAATGTTTTGAGAACATCATTAAAGACCATTAAAGATAATTCTAAACAAACATTCTGTTAATGTAACATTTGTTCAGAACTTTGAGAACACAGCCAAAGTTCTGAGAACATTTCCTCTTTTTCACAGTCACACGATCCTTCGGAAACCACTGGCATTTCGTATTATCGAAACAGTTGTTCGGCTTAAAACTTTTGTGGAAAACATGATATATACATTTTTTTTCAGAAGAAATAGATGATGAATAGAAAGTTCACAAGAACAGCATTTATTTTATTTATTGTAATAAATATTTATAAGTTTTAAATAAAATTTATTTACTGTCACTTTTGATCAATTTAATGCATCCTTGCTGAATTAAACGTATGATCATATGATCAATGTACAATGTGTAAACCCTTAAGAAAAAAAAGGAATTTCATTTTTGCATGTCTTTTAAAATGTTTGCTTAATAGAAGGTGTAATTTTAAGAGAATTTAAAAAGCACCCTCTTAATTTAAAATGCTTTGAGGCACGTCTCTCCAATTGCTCAGTGTAAAGCTCTGGTTCTGGTGACTCGGATGTTTATGGGTAATGCCCAGCATTTATACAGCTACACTTCCTGCCTTAAACTCACCCCTGGGGCTTTATATGTTTGTAGATAACCAAGAACGCAACCAACACCCAAGAGCTTCTCCTGTGGTTTCCTGCCTGCCTGTATGCAACTGAAACAGGAAGCAGTGAGTCAGCATTCCTATCATAAGCTAAGCACTCTATGGCTCGGAATTCCAAACATGCTGCTGAAGCTTTTCTCAGCATTCATAGAAAAGCAAAGGTTTCCATTTAAGCAAAATATTTCTGGGAGGTGCATGCTGAAACCAAGTTTTGATTCGTCAGTGCTCTCAAGATGTGTTAATGATGCAGGAGGTACTTACGCAAGCTTATTTGATATCTGTTCATATAGTAAGTAACGTTCGTTTGATGGAATGATGATATTTAACAGAAGTTGATGAATTAACTTGCTTATCACTGACATTAGTGGCTTTGTTGACTGTGGCAGTGGAAATGAATCATTACTGAGAGTGCGTTTTACTGTCATACTCCTTAATCAGGTCATTATCTAGCTTTTCACTGCTATATTAGATGAATGCATCATTAGATTTGAGAAACGGATATGGCTGTGTTGTTTTTTTTTTTTGGTAAGACAAATAGGAGGTACTCGTAGTCAGCAAGCTCTCTGTGTTGGCCAGCTCTCTAAGCTGTGTGATTTATGTACAGAAGACCAATTATTCTAATGCATCATCACAAATTGCTTATCTGCAAAAACTTCAACCCATTACAAAGATTACAGAAGGAAGTTTTCGCTGTAAAAAATATGCAGTTTAAACATCAAGGTTGGCCATGTTCCATCAGGCTGCAAATTCTCTTTATGGATCCATTTACTCCACATCATCTCTTGGCAGAAGAAAACGGCCTGATATTGGATAATTAAGCCCCCGCAAATGTGCATGTAAGGCCAAAGATTTCGTTTTTTAAATTCCAAAACTGTAAAATCCACTTGATCAGTGTCATCAGCAATTTTTAACACTTTAAGCAAAGAGTTACAAATTATTACATTTGCAACACAGCTTTGGAATGTGCTGGACCATTCACCCATACTGTTTTGATAATGTAGTAAGATAATAATTTAAAATAAACAAATAAATAAACAGGAACATTCATCAAAACAAGCTTTGATAACTTTTGGAAATAGGTCTTTGAGACTGACATCCTTAAGTACTGTGCTGGTTTTAGTGGTCATTGTTTCAAAATCTTGGTTAGATTTTGAGTGTTTTTAAAGTTTGAATTAGAAAATATATCATAACCACCTCAATCAGAAGAGGCTGAACCTTTTAAAGGCTAAAGCTTGAAGTGATGTATTCTGTTTGTGCACACTCATTTCCTCTTTCTGTCTCTCTCAGTCATTTCCACCAGAGGGTAGTCCAGCACAGGAGTGATGTTGTGTTTTTTTTGACATCATAAATTATATCTCTGGTCAAACACTGCACTTTTCTTCAGAATCATCTGCCAGACAGTGAGCCTTAATACCTTTTAATTAGAAGTTTAAATCTATATCAATATCTATAACAATATATATTAATATTCTGATAATGCCCCCCCCCCCCCCCCTAAGCCTTCTTAAATAAATGTCACTCTCTTCAATATGACATCAGGATTTGATCCCAAATAAGTTAAATGGATAAATGTGAATTCTGTCTTCATTTATTCACCCACACGTCGTTCCAAATCTGTATGATATTCTTTCTTCTGTAGAATAATGATTTCAGATGAAGGCCCTCCTTTTAATTATGAAGCTTCAAAAGGGAATCAAAACCACAATAAAAAAAATATTCTGAAGCCGTACGATAGTCTTGTGTGAGGAACAAAGCATTAATTAAAATAAATAATAAAATAAATGATGTTTTTTTTGTGAACTGTTACTCACTGACATTCTTCACGACTGGATCACTGAGTTGAACTTGAGGAGTCGGTCTGATTCGTGCACCATTTGTTGTTAAGGGAATTCCTTTACTATCTTTGTATCATATGTGTACAGTTCAAGGCTGGTGGTCTGTCTGTGAACTTGAGTCAACATGTTTTTCCACAATCATTTGCCTTTTCTGATAAAAATCACTTCAGGGCCTCTGACCTCCCTGCAGTCATTCTGTCTTTCAAACAGAAATACTCTTGTGTCATGTCTCTATACAACATTGTCTAAATTACTAAATTGCAGTTGAGTCAAAACCATTGAGAACAAAACAAAGAATCTGACTGACATGTTTCACAATCAAATGGGCACTGTAGCAGACAGATTCACAGCTATTTTTATGTCATACCAAGGGAGAAAATGCACTTGTTAAACTGATTGCTGTTATTGTTTTCACATAACAAAAGGGTCTCTGTCAGATGCATTCATTGTGATTTCTGTCCTTGGGTTGACTTTGCTGTGCTTCGTTACATTTACTCACCCCAGATGAAAGACCAATATTTTCTCCTCACAATCACTTCATCCCTCGCTTCTATACTATACCATCAGTGGAAAGAGAGCGATATGATTACAAAACAGTAAGGAAATAAAGAGGGGGGAAAGTTAAAAGACCCGACTAAACTGACCGAAACCTCCCTTTGTTTAATGACTAGTGCCTTACAAAAGGACATATTTTAATAGTAGTTAGTTTTTACCTGTACTAGACAGATACAAGTTGATAAAAAAATGTTGACAAAAGCCTTGTCTGATAGTTCAATATACCATACCATACCATACCAGCTTTATTTGTTGAGCACTTTACAACAACCAAAATTGACCAAAGTGCTGTACAGAAAAAAATAAACAATTAATAACCACACAATAAAAGCATTCAAAGTAACAAGTTAAATCAAGTAAATAAAATCGAGGTATGGCGGGGCAAGACCATTTAGTGATTTAAAAGCAAATAACAGAATTTTAAAATGGATCCTAAATTGAATAGGCAGCCAGTGTAATGAAGCTAAAATAGGGGAAATGTGCTCATGTTTATGTGTGCCCGTTAAAAGACGTGCTGCTGCATTCATCTGGAGACGGGTGATGGAGGTCCCAACTAACCCCCACATATAGAGAATTACATTAGTCCAGCCGTGTAGTTATAAAGGCGTGGAAATTACAGTTTCGAAATGTTGTCTTGACAGAATTGGCTTTATTTTGGCCAGCTGCCTCAAATGAAATAAGCTTGATTTGACAACAGCTTTGATCTGACTGTCAAATTTAAGCTCAGGGTCCACTTTAACTCCTAGGTTTGTGATACTAGGTTTAATATAGGGTGCCAAGGAGCCCAGATCTACAGCGGGGATGCCAGAGGTGCCTCCAAAAACCATCACTTCTGTTTTTTTTATCATTAAAATGAAAAAAATTCAGAGCCATCCAGGCCTTTATGTCGTCTAGACAATCGAGTAGTTGTCCAACAGAGTTATCATTTTTCTTTTTAAAAGGTACATAAATCTGACTGTCATCTGCATAACCTTTCTAAGTATGGAACCAAGTGGAAGCAATACAGAGAGAAAAGTAGAGGGCCGAGGACTGAGCCCTGTGGGACACCACACGAAAGAGGAAAGACACAAAGGCTAACACAAAAAGTTAGATCTAAAAGCACAAGGAAAATACAGTCACCAGAGTCAGTAGCTAAAAATATATAATTAAAAACTCTTAAAATAGCAGTTTCGGTGCTGTAAAAGGTTTTAAAGACTGACTGGAAAACCTCTAGTATATTATGTTCTTCCAGAAAGGTCAATAATTTACTGTACACAATCTTCTCCATGATTTTTGAAAGGAAAGGCAATTTGGAAATAGGCCTGAAATTAGCAAGAACTGATGGATCTAGAGCAGGTTTTTTAATCAGAGGTTGAACTACTGCATGTTTTAAAATTTCAGGGACCACACCCGAGGTCAGACTACTATTTATAACTGCAACAACAGATGGTCCTACAGTGGGGAAAACCTCCTTAAATAGTCGAAGGGGGACAGCATCATTTGCAGAACCCGAGGGACTAACAACCTCCTCTAAAGAGGAAAAAGTCACTGGCTCAAAATGATCAAAATGATCATGATCAAAGACAGCCGAGCAGGGGACAGAGATTGAAGAGTCTGAAGCTCAAGGAACAATCTGAGACCTAATAGAAGTGACCTTATCAATAAGAAAGCAAAGGAATTTTTCACACATAGCAGGGGATGCCTCCATACAAGCATTCTGCGGGGCATTTAAAAGTGAGTCAATGGTGTTAAACAAATTCGCCAGAATAATATCTGAGAATTTTTTCTTTTAGGATCTTTCACAGTTTCCTGGTAATGACGCCAGCAATCCCTTAAAATTTGAAGAGACACCTGCAGTTTGTCCCTCTTCCAACTTGCGCTTAGCTCTACGGCACTCATGTCTCGCAGCATGAATCATGTCATTTAGCCAGGGCTCAGATTTAGTTTTAGGCTGCCTGGATTTAAATGGAGCCACATTGTCTAAAACAGTTTGGCAGGTGGAGTGAAACCATGAGCTAAGCTCATCTGTCTGCAATACAGACTCAGGAGTGATGGAGTTCTGACTGAAAGCAACCGAGAACTGAACAGCAGTGGAAGGGTTAATCATATGACAGCGCCGTGCAGCAGCGCTGTATGAAAGGCAAGAGCAGTCTCAAATAATACAAGCATATGGTCAGAAAACAATGCGTCACATATCTCTAGATTAAGAACAGGCAAACCATATGATAAAACAAGATCAAGTGTGTGTCCATGTTCTTGTGTGGGTCCAGACATAGATTACACAAGATTAAAAGAATCAGTGAGGTTTAAAAAGTTTGAAGGTTTTACTTAGAGAAATTTGGAAAAGTCAGACATATAAATACTCAGATTATATTAGACTATACAGACTTCATCAAAATGCTAAAAATCCACAAAAATAATTTGATAAAAAAATCGAATGAAATTCTCAGCTGGTTGCTAGGAGTTGCAGGCGTTTTCCTGGGCTTTTGTTGGTATATTTTAACATGTGGGTGGTGTGTTTAAAACATTGTTGGCATGTTAACAACATACTAGCAATTTACTACGTGTTTACTACAGTACGTTATGTGTTTTAACTGAATTCTAGCATGTTTTGCAACCTATTGTTAGCATGTTTAGCACTTTGCTACCGCTTGCTGTTTCTCACTTCCAAGAATGCAATGAATGGTTTTTGCATTCTTGTGTATTTTGGTCTCATAAACCATAATGTATTTACGAGCATGCAGCGGGAACCTCTTAAGTGAGAATGCCAAGTCTGAAGTATACAGCCTTGTATGTCATCTGCCCACAGTGTCTTCTGGGATTTCTGATGGTTCAGTCCTCTCAAGTCTGCATTTGATGCATCCTCGACATCAAGAACACATCCAGGTACTTGCATTCTTGAGTAGCGGAATTGAACTTGAGTAGCTACACAAGATTGAATGCATATTGAGAAATTACCCCAGTACTTTAACACATTTTTATGTTAGCATGTTCCTAGCATATTGGGGATGGGGAGAATGGGAGATCAGAACAATGATTAGAACTGAAACATATTTAGTTGCAGCTCAATGAAAATTATGTTTCATTCAGAAATATGTTAGAACAGAAGTAATGTAAGATGGGTTTAATAATAGTTTTTTATGTTGACTTTAAAACATTAAATATGTAGGCATGCATGGCGCAGGTTCAAATCTGGCCTGCAGTTTATCTCATTCCCCCTCTCATTTTCCTTTGCAGTTTATCATCAAAAAAAAGCAAAATAAATAAAATGTAAAAACGTTATATACAAGTTTCAGATTTGTAATTCATTTCAATTAAAATGAGAGACTTAAATATACAGAGAAACAATACAGGTCTCTGGAGTGTAAACTATTGCAGAGTCAGACCAGTGGATGTGGATAATTAATATCAATCTATAGGAGAAACATCCTTGGCATAAATATTAATGTTTCTGTGACCTAGAATACTGTCCTTTCTGATGATGAAATTGACTATGGTCTCTCTCTCCCTCTCACAGAAACAATTAGAAGGCTCTAGAGAGCCTGTTGCAGCAAAAATCAATAGCTGTACGTGCTTATTCTTTTTTTTTTTTTTTTTATAAACAAATAGATAAGACTGTTCTGAAGCTTTTCTTTCATGGTGGGAATTTACTTCCTCAGCTATTTAATTCACTATTCCATTGATTTTGAAAATATTTCATTTTGACTGAAACCAGTTGGAAATATTATTTGAATGCACAGATTTTAATTTTTAACTTTATTCAGACTGTAATGAACTTTAAATTGCTAGTATAATTTATAATAAAGAGGCAGTCACAGCCTTTGTTATTCCCTAAAAGATGAATTATTTGTTGTATTGCAGAACATCCTAGCAATATATTCAGTTGCAACTGTAACCTACTTAGTGATCAACTGTAGCGCCACCTTGTGATCAAATTGCAAAGCAATTAGTGTAAATTTGAAAAGCATGTTTTGTGCTTAAAGCATTTGCCAAATAGGTCCACCAATCACCCCCCCCCCCCCCATTTTTTTAAATAATACCCGAAATCTAAAGATTAGCTAGAATTTATGTGAAGATGGTGAAAAACTGGACAGAGCTTTTAATGAGACTATAACAATAATATATTTGGTGGATAATGATGAATATTGCATTAACTAAATACACTAAGTTTCTACCATTGTGTACTGCAGGCAGTCACCTGAACTAGAGGTAAAATATCTTTGGGCCTGCCTTAAATTGTTGGCATAATGTATATGACTTGAGCAGAGGCTGAAGAAAATAGTAGACTAATATGTCACATGATTGAGTTATGCCTCAGCATTAATGGAAAACATGTTTAGAGTGACAGTTCTGTCTGTTGCCAGGAGGCAATTTATCTCTTGATAAAGGAGAGACAAAGATGAGCAATGAGGAATTTATCTCTCAAAGACCTATAACGAAATATAATACTTGTTGAAATTAATTATTATTATTATTATTATTTAATTAAAGAAGGGAACATATAGCTGACACACAACATCTTGTTATGATTACAGTTTACAGACACTATTCTTTACAGTTTTAAACTAACAGCTTTCCAAGGAAATATTTGCTCATGCAGTATTTTTAGTGATTGAAAAAAATGTATAACCCAAAGTTTTATATAAAAATGCCACAGTGGGCTTTAGTTGTTAACACTACACTATAGATTGGAGCCTATTCAGTAAATGACAGAAAACTCCAGATGATTTCTTTTATGATTCTACAATATTCCTGCACATCACTGAATCCTTAAGGAGTTAACATACCTGAAAATGTATATTTAGAAGCTGATGTGCTGCACTGACCTTTAAAGCCCTTGCCTGTAAGTGAGAAGGATGGTAATCATTGCAGAGCAACCCTGTGACACTCTCTAAAGTTTAATTATGTCAGAAGGTTGCTGTGATTAAAATGCCATAGTTTCAGCATTCAAAATTACTGTTAAGACTTTTGTGAAGGCCAAAGCAATGAAATTCTATAAATTTGCATTATGCAGGTGGTCAGTGAAATGTAGGCCTACAGTAAGATATGTTCATAAAAGGTGTATGCAGTAGAACTCTGTTAATAAGAGGAATTTTTCTGCATTGATTTTTCACAGGTGATTTACAGTATTTTGAATTGCATTGTGTTGCATTTTTAGGGTTAAAAAATACGTTTGTAAACTTAACAGATAACTTTTTTCCCGTTTTTTTCGACGTATTTTTTTATTAATTATTATTATTATTATTGGTTTTTTTTTCTTAAAGTTCAATCAGACAAAAAAGTTCCATTATCCATTACTTCTGCAACGACATATGAAGCTTTGAGTTAATTTAAAACCAAGCATTTTTCTTTTGGTGAATTCTGGTGAACAACACAGGACAGTGCTGGAGGAATGGATCAAAATGGATGTATTTCACCTGCAAAAATTATAGTATAAATGACATGTGACCGCACCTTTAAAGAGTAGTATTTCTGCACTGTCCGGTATTTAAGAAACATCCTACTCTTCTTGGGAAGGCATTGTTTTCCAAAACTGACACCAAAATATGTTTTAAAATAATATTTTTTGGCTGCCTGAATTCACTATCAGTGAGGTAAAATGAAAGAAAACTCGTGTAAATGCTTCGTTTCTGAAGGCTTTGTTATGAATGAGTGGACTCACTGAGTCTTGTTCATTGAGGAATGTAGCAACGCTGAGATCTCCACACTGTCAGGATGCGCGCACATTTATAAATAAATAAATCAGCTGCGTCTCTGGCTCGCGTTCTCTGGAGCTGACCGTGGTGCTGATCGCCGCGCGCTCGCTCGAGATCAACACTGACATGCTCGAGCGTCCGTATCTGAAGACCTCCGACACTGAACTTGATGCTCCCTCACAACCTTCAGTTTCGGAGGAAATCCTAAAATAATCGAGCATGGATCTGTAGTGAGACGGAGGCATTTTGGAAGTCGAAGGAAAGTCAGTATCAAACCTGATGTTGACGTGGACGTTCCGGCACGTGTTTTAATAGGATTTGCGAACATGATGCCCATCGTGAGATTTTTACTGTAGTTTATTTAAGATGTGTGTTATTTGAATGAATTTATATTCAGAATGTTGCTATAAACATATCCGTTTAGAAGCGAAAGAAGATAACTACATCTATTTGGATCCTCGAAGTGGAGATATGGCTCGCGTTCTTGTCCTTGTTAACTCAGTCGGACTGTTGCTCTTCGGTAGTGAAATGTTTCTGGTGGGAGCAAGTAAGTTTATTTGACTGATAATCAGTGTTCTGTCTTGTATTTTATGGATGCACGTGAGCTTCTGTAATTGAGATGTACCGAACCTTTGCAGGTTTTGCTAGGATGCTCTGTGCTGGGGGTCTTTGTGCGCCTGTCAGCAAAATCATGTCATGCAATAGGTTGCAAAAAATAAAGATTTTTAAATTCTGAACGACAGGTATACTTAAATAACATCCAGTATGTTAAATATTTTTAACATAGCAAAGATCCGTGTTGAATTGCTCAAGTGCTTTGACTGGTTAAGACTAAATGGGCTAAGAGTTGACTTTTTATCATTGGTTTTTGGATTATTGACATTCAATTGAACACTGGACTCAAATCAGATCAGAGTCTGATTTCTGAGCGTATTATACGTTTTATAGTGGTTATGCAGTATATCACAAATAAATGAGTTGATTGGAAAATAATTGATTCTAAAATATAAAATCAATAGTAAAACTATCATAACAATTGGCCTATATAATGCTGGTCACATAACAATTAACCAATCAGCAGCAGTTGTTTTCTACAATATATTGCATTGGATAGAAGATTACATAAAGTTCATTGTTTATAACAGAAAATGTAACAGCAAGAAATAACCATTAACATTCATGTATTTTGATAAACACTTTTATCAAAAGCGTCTAATGTTGCATACATACATGGTATACATTTTAGAGGGTTATGCATTTCCTGTGAATCGAACCCATGAATTTGCTGTTGCTAGCATCATGCTTTACAGTTTGAGTTACAGGAATAGTTGTACCTTGTAAAATTCTGGCAATATTTTTACTGAGCAGATTTTTCTTGTATCCTTCTTGAATATTTTGGGAGGAATTAGTGCATTTTCAAGCATGAGATGAAGGTATGGAAGCATGTCAGGAAAATGCATTCCTGTATTGTTCTAATCCTTTTCCCTTTTTTCCTGATTGAGTCATCTGGGATTTTGTGGTAGCTTTGATAAGGCAGCAGTTGGCACTTCTGTTCTCACAAGCACAGCGTTTCTGGCTGAAATATGAACACTTTCAGTGCTGAAAGTTTCTTCTCGGAAAGCAAGACATCTCTCCTTTTGGAAATTAGATTACACCTGCAGAGGCAACATTACAGAATACCCCAATATTAATTCTCTATGGATGTATATTAAAAGTAATGATTTACTATATGATTAAAGATATGTGAGAAATTATGATCATACAGTTTAAAATCTGTCCTAGTTTATGATCCAGACCAGCTTCTTTGCAGAGATTTAGGATGGGAGAATAATTTAAATTCATTTTGGTTTCTTTTCCTTGTCAACAGACACCTGAAATGAATTAGTTAGTGTCATGCAGACAAAATACTATAGCAAAATATCTCTTGATTAAAGGAATAGTTTACAAAACAATCAAAATTTGCTGAAAATGTAGTCATCCTCAAGTCATCCAAGATGTAGATGAGTTTCATCATCGGAACAGATTTGGAGAAATTTAGCATTATATAATTTGCTCACCAATGGATCCATTCCAGTGAATGAGAATTCAAGCAGTCCAATAAGACTGCACAATAATCCATCATCCACAGTCCATCTTTTATTGTTTGTGAAGTTAAAAGCTGTGTCTATGTAATATACAAAACCATCAAGGCCATTTTCTTCAGACAAGGCCTCTGTCTATAACATTACTGAAAAAAAGAGTCTGGGGAGAAATATGCACAGACCAAGGACAATTTACAAGCAGAAACTCGTCAAACAAATCTGTTAGTGGATTTTAAGTGAGAGGACAACAAGGGATGGATGTTATTGTGGATTATAGACACATATTTTGGCCAGAAAAGACAGTTTAAAGTTAATACGTCTTCCATTTCGAAACACTCAGCTTTACACTTTACACAATAAGTGATTAATTGATGAACTGGAGTCATGTGGATTACTTGTGGATTATTGTGATGTTTTTATCAGCTGTTTGTACTCTCATTCTGACGGCACCCATTCACTGCAGAGGATCCATTGGTGAGCAAGTGATGAAATGCTTAATTTATCCAAATCTGTGCTGATGAAGATGCAAACTCGTCTACATTTCTAAATTTACGGCAAATGTAAATTTTTGGGCAAGCTATTCCTTTAAACCCACATTAGATCAAGACTGAATTTGATGTTGGATTTTTTTTTTTTTTTTACGTACACTTTAAGTTTGGGAAGAACTTTATGGAATGGCAGCTGTGAGCCATTAGTACCAGACCTGATGCTCTAAAATCTTTCTTCCAAGCAGAGTAGAAGCTGTTATTGTTAAAATTTTGAAATTAAATGTTCAGCAAGCACATATACTATGGTGTTGATGTGTTCAAATACTTTTGGCCATGCAGTGTATATCCAGAGGATTTGTGCTGAAATTGGTTTCCTGTTAAAAATGGTCAGACTTCCAATGCCTCATCTGGCTCATAGTGAGGTGACAAGAGAATTGCATCGCCAGGCAAGACCTGGTGGACCGTGGTCACCAATTACATTGACCTTAAACTGACACACCATCCAATTCCACCTCTGGTGGACCGGGGGAGGGGGGTGTTCATGGATCACTGCAAGACCCTTCACAAACCAATGAAATGAGTTTACATAGAAACGTCATTGACAGTGGGAAATGAGGTTGCACTTGTGCACAGGTGATATGGTGGAGCAGAAATGCATGACTGTTTCATCTCATTAGTATTGTATTTGTCTGTAGAGTAAAAAAAAAAAAAAAGCACAATTACATTTTCATACGTTTGGACAGACACTGAAAATGTCTTTCACAAAGACTTTCAACATTTCCACGTAAAAGGATTCAGTCTCTGCATGTTCAGTTTATTTTTTCTGTGTGATACTTATATTACGTGTCTTTGAAAAGTGTTTTGCCTTGAAATATAAGGACATATAATATATATATATATATATATATAACTATATATAATATAGTTCTCCATCTTGTCCTCAGAAAACCTCTTTGACTGTTCAAGGGCAGTATGGGGTGTTCTTCTTGTGGATCGTAGTTGCGATTGCATGTTGAAGGTCTCGTTGAAGGAGATTTTGGTCTGTTCTCAGATCATGAGGAACAGTTGAAGTGCTATGTGCCTGGTTCCTGTGAATTACTCTGACAGAGTGTCTGTGTGTCTCATGCCTTCTTGCTTTTTAACTGTATGCTCAGTGTTTTACCCAGGGTGACTTGCGCTCCTCTTTCTGTTATGTAACAGATTTGAGTGCATCTGAGCTTGAGTGGTTGAGACATGACTGAAATAACGACAGACTTATTTTAGATCTTATTTTATATAAAATGTATACTTGCTTTTAGTGGGTTTAAGTTTTATTAGAGCTTTAAGCATCACTTCTTGTCAGATGCTAATGGAAGTAAGCAAAGCTTGCATCAGTATATTCATCTACGTTTGCTTTGCAGTGCACATTTGGGAGATACTCCAACTTCTGATGTGATGTAGTTTAGTCACTATATCTAAGGATATGTATAATGGATTGATAGTTTCCACATTGTCCTATTTTAGCTGTAACCCATAAATGGTTCACTGAAAATTTTAGATTTTATTGTTATTTTCTCGCCTTTACATCTTTCCCTTCCTTTTTTTATTCTTTGAATGCACAAAATTAGAATTTTGAGAACTACTGTTTTCTTTACAGCAAAAGTGGAAGATGATTTATGTAAGATTTAAAATATAGAATATATCACATACCGTATCATTACAAATGATGTATGTTCTATATGCAGCTTAGCAGTATAAATCAACATATGTAGAAGACAAAACCTTAGAGATGTACAGCATAATGCATTGGAAAATGCAGTGGGGTTGGTGAACTGTGTCTTTTTTATTTTTATTGTATATTTTCATTCATTCAGACAGTAAGATAATGCAATGTAAATGCTGACAGTACCACCATAACTCACGTCTTCATTAATCTAAACAATTATTTTCCACATCACTAAAGAGCTTATGCCTGGCCATGTCTTACAATTTATTTGAAGCTACCTTCAGACACGTGTAATTTCTATTACTTCAAGGACAATGAGCTCTCGCTGGGAAGGGGTGAGCTAAAATGACAAAAACCTGATTAATTGTTTCATAAGATCCGTCTATTCCTGGTAAGTGGAGAAAGTTCATTATATTGTTAGGTTAATATATTGAAACAAATCTTGGCAATTCACGATGTGTTTTGACTTTGGAACATTTTGTTCAGCGTACAAATATTTTCTGTGTCAAATTATCAGTTATGATGAGACATAATTTAATAGTTGCAAATACATTTGTAGATGATCTTCCATGATATCAGTTTATGAAAATCTTTAATTTTTCACTTCAGTGAGCATCTGCTGGACAGATGGAGTGAAACTGGCTTGTCATTTAGTGTGTAACAGCACGTTATAACAGTGATACATTTTCCTCTTACACAAATGGACAAAACTATATATATACTGGCATAATTATACAAAATATATAGTTAATTCTCACAATTGTGCTGTTTTATCTTGTGCTTACAGCCCAAAGTATACTACCATTTGCACATGTATTGTAGAAATATCTTATGTAACACATAACGACCAGTGTAGATGCAGAGCTCATAATAACCACAGAATTACACAAAAACAACAATGTAGTTGCAAATCTGGGAACTCATTAAAATGGAAGGTTTGATGCATGTGACCCCATAGACGCTTTGATGTCACAGTCAGCCTTCACCGAGGTGGCCTTCCCTCTCCTCCAAATGATTATCGTTGGTGCAGAGCTGGAGTCAGACCTCTCTCCATCCAATTTACACAGCCATTCCTGAGGGCAAGGAAGACCAGCATAATCAGCCGTGACCCCTATAGTGTATCACAGCTGCATAGAGATGACTTACTCATGCCATACTGCCATACTAGTGACCTCCTAGGGCGTCAACACAGGGCATTGATTATCAGTCTGATGCTGCGTATGATTCTTCAGAGTTGTGATGCATTATGGGTTTTGTTGCTGATGATTAGCGTTGGAGAACAGCAGACAAATGACAAATGCAGATCCAAGCTCCTCTGCTTGACTTACTGAGTGCTGAAGAGTAATTTTTTTAAGTGGATATCTACCTATCTATTTAATTACCTAATAGGCAGTGCTTGTCATGTTGTAAGTGATATGTTGATATGTTTTAAGTACAATTTTTATTAATTAATTATTATTTTTTTTTATTATTTAATTTAGTTGAGATTTACATCAAACTATAATGACGATCCATAGCAACAGAGCACAGAGCACTAAAACCTGAATACCTCTGTAACTTACACAGATTTGCAGGAAATTACCATTGTTTGGCAAATAAATAATTTACAGGCAGTTACATACATATTCCAATGTTTTATTATGTAATACTTATGTCACACCTAAAATAACAAGGAACTTTATAGTAATGTTAATATTAATCATAGCCATTCTCTGAACTCATAATGAACTGCATGCCTCTGCTGTATATGCTTTCCCTAGTGAAAACAATTGGATATCTTAGATAAACTAATATTGAATTAGTTATATTGAAACTAACATTTTACAAAATCCATAAATTACCTTAACTTAGTTTTCAAAAACATATTAGCGCTAAAAAACACCACACTATATTATCTTTTAAAACTGTACTTACGTACTTTTAAAGTAGTCTACTAATACTGTATGAACTTTTAAGGAGCTATTATGTATAATTTAGGGGTAGATAAGTATGGACATGCACCTTTTAGCTTTTGTATCTCAGGGTACTTCCCCAGTGACAGATTTTTTCTTTGAGTGCAATATTATATATTTATATATATATATATATATATATATATATATATATATATATATATATATATATATATATATATATATATATATATATATATATATATATATTTTTTTTTTTTTTTTTATTATTATTTTTTTATTGATCAATATAAATAAAGGTTTCTTTAGCTTTTTTCTGCTTTTTCTCTTGGAGTGCAATATTATATATATATATATATATATAGAGAGAGAGAGAGAGAGAGAGAGAGAGAGAGAGAGAGAGAGAGAGAGAGAGAGAGAGAGAGAGAGAGAGAGAGAGAGAGATAAAGAACCATTCTGGCATATTTTTTAATAATACATTATTTTTTCTGAAGAAAGTAATGCCTGAATATTTTTTACTCTTCTGGGGGTAATCTTCTGATTATTTTCAGGCATTATTTGGTTAAGTTCCTGTTAATGTCGTGGTCCTTTGGTAAAGATGCATCATACAGATCTGGAACAGAATTAATTGTGCAACAAGCCATAACTTGTTTCAAAACAGCCGTTACGTAACATAGCTAAGAGTCTGTATTTGTCATTGTTGATGCTATTCCATGGGTTCGTGTACAGGAACAAAAAAACACCCCTTCCCCTTTTTGCAATCGCCCACACAAACACATAAAGTCCATTAGAGCACTGCACAGAGGAGATGCTAGAAAATGCTCTCGCAGTTCAGTCTAGTTCACTGCTTTTCTATTTTCCAGATCGACAGAGGCATGTGCTGGTGCATTGAATCTGCCACCTGTTCTCATCTGCTTTTTTGTGAGACTAATTACCGGGTCTATTTTGTCCAAAATCACGATTTAGCACCCAACAACTGAGCTAAATAAAAAAAAAAAAAATGATCTGCATAAAAGTCTCATATAGGACACAGTGTGCTAAATTCAGTCAATTTCAGAAAGCAGTTTCAATAAAATATAGTCATGAGCAAATCACTTCTGCTTTACAGTATATCTTTATATCAGTTTCTTTCTTTTTTTTTTTGTGAAACATATCTGATTCTTTGATTAAATCCTTGGTGATTTCTGCCACTGTCCTGATTTCAGTTCAGTCACTTCTGAATGCAGACTCTTTAATCACAAAAGAAGGGGTGAACTGGTGATATAGCAAACAGCATAATGGACCCAAACAACTTTCAAGATACCAATTTAAACATGTTGCCCAGAGGGGATGTACTAGCATTAAGGAAAAAGAAATGTAGCTTTGCATAAACATCTCTGGGTGTTGTAGTGGGTTTGCTTTTAGAGAGAGCTGTAGCCCCTCAGAGAGCTAGCCGGTGAGAAGACATCAAGCCACAGAGTAAATGTTTCACATCCCAAATCTGATTGGTCAGATTGGAAAGCTTTCTTGGCAAGTGACTTGGACAGTCTTTAAAAGGACAGCAAATGAAAACAGAGCACAGCAACATATTTCAAACATGTGGATTATTGGTGTGTTTTCATGATAATAACTTGTCCATGATAACATTGTTGTTCGACAGTAAGTTAGTTTTCTTGAAGCATTGGCTGCACTAGTTTCTGCACTAAAATGGAAATATAATAATATATTATTTCAGTTATTGCAGCAAATGATTCCTGTCTCTATTTCCCTCTAATTAATAACATAGAATAAGTGGGCCTGACAATGGCAATTAAGCCTGACAAGTTATGAATTATGTATAAATTAGGGTTCAAAGATTGTAAGTTATTAGTATTAATTTTGTATTTCCAGACCGCCCACCTGCTCCAGTTAATGTGTCAGTCATGCACCTGAGAGCTGATTCAGCAACGGTGTCCTGGGAGGTGCCTGAGGGTGACATCATCATCGGCTTTTCCATCTCCCAACAGGTAAATCATTTCAAAATTTTACACAAAATAGAAACTGTCAATTCTGATATTTCTAGGATACGGGTACAGACAGCCTGTGTTCTTTTTGTAAACAAGTAAGAGCCATTTACACACAGTTTTTTTTGTTTGTTGTTTTTTTGGATTATAGCCAAGCCATTTTGGTCTGACCTTAGCTCTCATATATTTGGTTCGGCCAATTTTACAAACTTTTTTAGCCTGAAATACTTTCATATTTAACAATCTTTACAAGGCAGAATATCCAGTTATATTATTTTCAGGGTCTGAAATATTTTGTAGTGTTCTTCTAAAAAAAGAAAGAAAGGAAATAACTGTAATAATTTTCCTTTTCTTCTACTGTGTCATAAAATGTTTACAAAGTTAAACAATAAACTGTCTTTTTAAAAAAGTAAATGCTATGTGAATGTTTTTCTAAACCAAATCAAACCAAATTTTAGAGTGGCTGGATCAGTGTTGTGACCAATCAGAAGCCAGGGCCAGAACTTTTCTAAACCTTAATAAAAATTTCCTTAAACTTTCATACATCCATTGGTTATA